>NC_133870.1:2925872-3004711 GCF_044706935.1 Curcuma longa | reverse complement strand
AAGTAATGTTTCAATAATGGTTAGAACCATTCTAAGTTCAATGATGAACTTCCTAATCCAAACTACTTCATTTGCTGCTTCACAAGCTATAATGGTGTCTTATTTGAAACACTTCCAACTTATTACACCATAATTCAAAGTGAATATGTACCCAGACTATGACTTGGAGTTATCCTTGTTTGTCTAGTAGCTGGCATCTGTATATCTGCTTGTAACCATATCACTTTTTCTATGTACAAAGAACAAATCATTATTTCCTCGCAAGTACTTTAAGAATTATCTTGACACTGCCCAATGATCGATCTAATCAGTATCTGCTCGTGACACTCAGAGCACATGATACATTGGACCTCATACACATCATTGCATACATGATTGATCCTATTGCCGAAGTATAAAAAATCTTACTCATGTAAATCCTCTCATTTTTTATCCGTGGACACGTAGACTTTGAAAGGTGAACCCTATGGCTGATGGGGATGTAACCTTTATTAGATTTAAGCATGCTAAACCGTTTTAGCATTATTTCTATATATGTAGACTACGAAAGATCAAACAACCTCTTCGATCTATCTCTATAGATCTTAATCTCAAGGATATGGGTCGCTTCTCTCATGTCTTTTTTGGAGAACTTTTGACCAACCATAGTTTGACTGACTGCATAACAGACATATATTTACTATTATTAATATGTTATCAACATATAATTATAGGAATATGATCGCACTCCGACTAACCTCTTTATACACAAAGGGTTCATCAGATTTTGTGAGAAATCAAACTCTTTGATTGTCTCATCAAAATGAATATTCCACCAAGTTCCAAACTTGGATTTAATGAAATTCATTTTCGACTTCATGGTCGCTAACCATTTATCCCCTTGGGTTTAATGAAATCCATTTTCGACTTCATGGTCGTTAATCATTTATCCCCTTTTAAACTTTTCAAAACTTTTTTATAATCAGTAGGCTCCTCATCTTTAATGAGTAACACGTTATTCAATTCACTTACAAGAAATTCATATTTCTCTGAAATATTGCATGTCTTAATGGATCTATGAAGAGGTTGTATCTCCAAAGGTTCAGCCAATGGCTTATCACTACGAGTAATCGATTGTGGTTCTTGACTAAGTATCTCATTAATGTTTTTTAACTCTCTTGAACATCACTAAGTTCAACTCTACTCCCATTGTTTCCTGCAAGAGAAGTTCTTCCAGGAATGCGGTATGCCTTGAAACAAATATTTTTATTCCACTAGAGAATATAATTGGTAACCTCTCGTTTCCTTAGGGCATCTAATAAATAGATATTTATGAGATTTAGCTTCCTGCTTATCTGATACAGTTTTCTTCACGTAAGTAGGACAACCCCATATCTTCAAATAAGATAAGTAAGGTTTTACTATTTAACAAGAAAACAGTTGTCTCAAATGTGTTGCCTAAAAAGGATCTGAGAAAATTTGCATGATTTATCATTAACCTCACCATAACCAACAAGGTTCGGTTTCATCTCTCAAATACACCGTTATGCATGGGCGTATACGACAGAGTCCACTGAGACAATATTCTATTCTCTTTTAGATAATCCTGAAACTCTTGTCTTAAGTATTCACCGCCTCTATCGGATCTAGGTGTTCTAATACTCTTGTCAAGCTGTTTCTCTATTTCAATTCTAAAATCTTTAGACTTTTCAAAGGTTTCAGATTTGTATTTCATTAAATACATATACCCTAATCATGAATGATTATTAATAAAGTTATGAAGTAGTTATAACCTCCTCGTGTTTGAGTTGACATTAGACCAGACACATCGGTATGTATAAGGCCAAGCAACTCTCCTATTAGTTCACCCTTTCCGATAAAAGATAATTTAATCATCTTACCTTTAAAGCATGATTCACATGTATTAAATAAATGTAATCAAATGATTTCAAACTGTCAACCCTTTGGAGTTCGGTCATGTGTTTCTTACTTATATGGACAAGATGATAATACCGTGAATAGGAGATTAATTGATTATCTTTTCGAGTATGCTTGTTGCTCGTTTCAATATTGAATGTCTTGTTGGAAATATCTAATACGTAGATACTATTACTTAATATTTCAATCTCATAAATAATTTCATTCGAAATTAGGTAACAATAATTGTTACTAAAATCAAATCGAATCCTTTTTATTTAAACAAGAAATACAAATAATATTCTTTATCAAAATAGAAACATAGTAATAATTTTTCAATTCTAAGACAAGTCTTTTACCATTTCTTAAGCCCTATATGTCTTCATATATATTAGAATTGCACCCAATATCCAACACCCGAGTGTCTAAAGAAATAGTATGACATTTAATTACAAAATTACCTTAAGCGGAAAAGGCATCACATGCCTACTTTCCTTTTACGGACTCTAGATAAAACTTACAATTTCAGATTTTGATAATAATTCTCAAATTTCTATACCAGTTCTAAAGTTTAAAGTCAATCAAATTGTTAATGTCCTAAATTATGCGCAATAAAAAGTAGCATACGTAATCAATTAAATCTAGAAATACAATTGAGCATATAAAAGAGATGATTTTGCAAACAATTTACATATATTAATTAATCCTATCTATTTTACGAATTCAAAAGCTCTTACTTTCAATTCAAGAGATTGTAGGTACTCTCCAAATGGGTTAATATTCACTTATCTAATTAAAATTCTTTAATTAAATTAGGAAATAAATTTTCATATCTAATCACATATTTTATTTTAGAAAATATAATCTTTAATTAAAAAATCTAATTAATTAGGAAATAAATTATCTAATTTAAATTTCCTAATAAATTTGGAAATTCTATAATTAAAATTCTAAATTAAAAAATAATATTTTCTTTTAGGAAATAAAATTATTAATTAAAAAATCTAATTAATTAGAAAATAAATTTTTTAATACAAAATCTCCAAACCAATTATGAAATTTTTATAATTAAAAATTCTAAATTAAATCATAAAATTTTTTTAATTAGATTTATGACTAATTACGATATGTAAAACCATTTTACGCATATGTCTTGCACAATTAGGCTCTGATACCACTATTGGGATTGCCCTAGTGCAACACGCATGTTTACACATTTCACAAACGTGTGTAGTGGAAATAAATAAATAATTACAGCTAATTATTAATAAAACACACGCAACACATGCAGGAAATAATAATGTACAAGACATGATTGGAAATTAAAATTTTTTCCAGAATAGTAAATAATTTTGCATACCTCAATGATGACGTTGGGCGAAGTTGGCATCAATCGAGCAGTCCTTGTCGAAGTTCCGCCTCTACTAGTGATCCACACCAAGCTCTCATCTGGACGACTTTCGAAGCCACGAGTCATGTCATCGACATCGGTACTAGCCGATGATCGATAACGATTGATTCAAGAGAAAAACTAATTTCGAAAACACACAACAATGTTTGTCGCGATCATTTTTTAGGGTTTCTAACTATCACCGAAAATCATATTCCCGATGTAGTTTTCGATGATCAACCTTTGACCTCTGATTTAGGATAAATGGTCGAAACTTTTTCGACGTTGATGGAACAATTTCTGAAAGATTTACAAGCTTCTGGTGTCGAACTCCGACATCCAACCTAGCAATCAACCTCCAGCAACAAAAACAACTTCCGATAGCAAACCCAAACCACAACCTGCGACAACTCTGGCATTCTGACAGCATGTCCAAGGCTCCGACAGCTTCACAAGTTGCTCCGGTGGCTTCACAAGCCATCTCCGGTGGCTTCACAAGTCGGCTACCATGGGAGGTTTGCTCCGGCAGTTAACTTCGATGGTGGTGGCTCTCGGAAGAAACAAACAGTCGTGGACAACAAGCTCTGGTCGTGGTCCATGCTGGCTACCGACATGAAACAAGCTCCTATCTTTCTTCTCCTCCTCTCCCACGCGGATGGAGCTCGGGCTTCTCCAGCGGACGATGAGCTCTGGCTGGCAAAAGCAGAACACCACCAAAACAAGGGTGTGCGATGCTCTGCTCGGCGGTGGGAGGAAGAAGCAAAGGGCTGACGACGGCTAGGGTTCTGCTCTTCTCCACTCTCGTCATCGCGGCCTCCCTCCCTTTCTCTCATGTGGTCAACGAAGCCGGGTGGAGCAGGGGCTCGCGACCAGGAACTCAAGATCGCGTCTCACATGATCGACAGAGTTAGGATCGCGTCTCACACGATTGGCGACGTTGGCTCTCCGGTCCAGCGACGCCCTAGCGCGGACGAGAGGTGTGGACGGCGGCACACCCATGGGGGGGGGGGGGGGGGGGGGGAGAGCTTCGATGTTGTGCCCTTCGGGGAGACGATGAACAGGGCTCGATCCTCTATTTTATCACGCGATTGGGTTGTTACAGAAGCGGCTGCGGGTGGGGGGGGGGGGGGGGGGGGGGGGGGGGGGGGGGGGGGGGGGGGGGGGGGGAAAATCGGAGAGGGAGGAAAAAAATAAAACCTAAATTGAATTTTAAGTTTTAGGGTTACTGTAGCGAACCAGTCTGGTACTATAACAAATTGGTCTGGTTATTATAGCAAACCGTATCAGGTACTTAGCAAACCGGGTTCGAAACTAAATTGTTTGGTTCACTAACCAAATGAACTCTGATTTGACCTAAACTAGTTTTGTTCATTTCATCTTCACAAGACGAAGACCTTCATCACTTCCATTTCACCAAAATATTTTCCATCATAAACCAAACTAAGTTGGTTTAATTTGGTTCAAAATCAAATCGTTTAGTTCAATAACCAAACGATCTCTAATTTAAACAAAATCAATTTCATTCATTTCATCTTCATAAGATGAATTCCATCATTTTGTTGTTTGTCCGGTCCAACTGGACTTTATTCTCTCGATCTGAGAATCTAATTCTCAAACTCATTTTAAGTCCTTTGGAGAACTTTAGTGTGTTTTTCCGACTATGTTGGTCATCCGTAATTAACTATTAATTATGGAATGATCATGAGTGGCACCTAGTAGTACATCATGATCCCCAATTGATCGAAAAATTAATGATTGATTCTAGAATATTTTTAAACCTTTTAGTAACTACAATGAGACGTGCCTTGTTCCTTTCACCGTCTTATACCCACTTGGTTCAGGACATAGTCTATGTGTGTCAGTCTCCAATTAGGTTGACAACATCCCACCTAGCCCAAGCTTGCTTTCTTATCCTATGAATTCAAGTTACTTGTAGATGTGTCCAAGAGTACCATGCTCTTGACATGTGATGCTTTGGCCAAAGACTTTTAGTAACAATCCTAACAAGTGGTCGTAGAGTATACATCTCCTTTTTCAAAGAGCGGTGAATCCTCTATGGGTTATTCAAACACCTTCGGGGCACTTCGACTTATACCCAATCATTCCAGTCCACACCTCCTTGGAAATGTTTGCTTAAGATGTCAAAGTATAAGCCTCCATAACCAAGGTGACTTGAATACCACAAGTCAAAGGAAACTTGCACTTAAGTTACACTGAGATAAGTTACACTGAGATCTTCATTGACATATGTATGGAATCATATGAAGTCTCACGGCAAGTCACTCCAATGAACTGGTTGCCTTTAATCAGGATCCACATTTAACTCTCAACATTCAATGTTCCAGCCAGTGAGATCAGCTACTTGGCTAACTAAGAAGTTCAAAACGTGCTAGTCTCAATAGAATCGATGACGTCCGTGCTCATCAATTCCTCGACTAAAGATATTTTAATACATTCATAATTGCACATGTAGAGATGCTCACTAGTTGTGATCCAATCATAAATTCTCTCATACTATGAATTATATTGCGGACATTTACTAAATGAGTTTAAGATCCAATCAAACACATAAAAAATGTGCACTCAAATAGTGAATTATTATTTATCTAATAAATAGTATAATTGTAAGGCGATTGTCATCAGGACACCCCTCAAATATAACAGCCTCGGCCCTAACCTCACCACCGACCCTCACCTCACCATTGTCTCTCACCCAACCGACCAACCCTCACCCAATCGATCGTGCCCAACCCAACTGGCCGGCCCGCCTCAGTGGTCGGCCAACCTCAACAGTCGATCGGTCAGCTAAAATGACTTGTCAGTTGGCCTAAGTGGCGGTCGGTTAGTCAAATCGGGCGTCAACAACGAGAAGGGAGAAGAGGGAGGGGAAAGAGAGAGAGGGAGAAGAGCTTACCAAGTCACGTCGTCGCCTAGCTCATCGTCGTCGTCGTCGTCGTCTCCGTCGCAGTCATCAAAACTTGGATCGCGATCATCGGATGGGGGAAAGAGGAAAGGAGATCGAAAAATTAGGGATCGAGAAAAGAAAAGATCACGATCGGTTGGGGTAAAATTAGGATTTTTGGCAATGAATAACGGATTCATCGCCAACATTTGCGATGAATCCGTGATTCGTCATCAAATTACGATGATTTTGCGACAAACAAAATTTTAGTGTTGATTTTCGCGATGAAAATCATTATATTGTTAATTCCATAACTGAATTATTTTCATCGCCAAATTCATTGCAAATTGGCGATGAAATAAGATTTCATCGTTAATTCATCGCCAATTTATGATGAAAATATTTTATCGCTAAAATTCATTGCTAATAACCTATATTTTTGTAGTGTAGGGATGTCAAACAAGGTAGTGATTTAAAGGTTTTCATATTTCCAATAGAACAAAATCCCTTGATAGACTAATCTTTTACACAGTCAAAATAATCATTTACACTATAATTAGATTACTGTTTCATATAAGTAATCTGTTAATGAGTAGTCAATTACATGGTTAGTTTCAAATAGTCAGATTAATGTATTCACTATTAAAAACATTGGATCAGTAAAGTCATAGTTTCAATGTGAATGTCTCATTATCTTGTTTCCCCATCATAAATTTGTAGCTCTTCATGTATTCTTGTTTGAATTGGAGTCATTCCATAATATAGTGATTCAATGTATCATAATACAAAAAATACACAATCATATATGTAAACAAACAATTAAAACACTTAGTACAAGACCAATCAGAATGAAAGATTATATAATGAGTTACGATGAGCTTTGCTTGGGAGTATTCACTCATTTAATTGTGAATGGGTGGTTTAACATTTTATCTGCCAATCCAGGGTGACAATTGTTAGAATATGAAATATGGAGTTTTTTTTAAAAGAATTCAACCTACAGTTATCAAACATACTCGATGATCAAATAAACAATATATGTTGTAGTATAATATATAAATTACTACTTACTGTTTCATCAAATTGATTATTGTATTATTTTCTAGCCATTAGGGAATTTTAATGTATAATAATAATTTTTTGCAAATCAAACACTAAAAGGTGATAATATTTATCTATGTGATGCATTGGACAAAATATGTATCTGATTTAATCATCGCCATCGGTTTTAATCGTCTGTTGGAATGTTGTAGCCCACATTAATTTGAACATGTCCTGTGTGAAAAACAAGGTTAGAGCATAGTATACAACTAATTTATTTTGCCGTAACATACTTTTGCATTTCATAAACAAGAAAATAAACCTACAAGTAATCCAACCACAGAAGTTCGACTGGTAGTAGACATGATCACTACGCTTCCCCTCATCAGCTAATATAGCAAAATAAGAATCGATGCATTCCAGGCGGTCAATGAATTCCAGTCCAATATCATTATGAAGGACTCCATGTATAATTTGAATGAATTTGTTGATCAAATTAGTTGTGTTCATCAATGAACCTAATCTGTTAACCAAATCTGTTGACTCTATGTATAATTTGAATGACTCTATGTGCACTTAATAAACTTATAAGAGTTGGAATGAGTCTAATCTCAATTAGCTATGTCCATCAATGGGTTTTGACCGAAACCCATTGATGAACCTAAGAGACTTGGATTTATAAAAAATTGACATGTAATGGAAGAGGGTAGTACAATGAAGATATTTATGATGTTCATAACTAGTTTTGATATCCCTACGATAAGTTATATGTATATATCAATTACCCTAAAGGTTGTAACTTTGTAAATCTTTTGCTTATTACTGTTAATGACTTCAAACTGATATCTCTGGGCATATATAGACTCTGGGGCACTTTAAAAACCTATAGCACATGGAATGTGTCTGATTAGTGCTTTCTAGGTCCATCAATGAATTTTGATTGAAATCTATTGATTGACCTAGGATATTTGGATTCTTAAAAAATTACCATGAAATGGAAGAGCTGAGTGTGGAGAAGGTAAATATAGTGTGTAACCCTAGTTTTAATCCCCTCTATAAAATTATGGGTCCGTGCCAATTAGCATAGACTATGGTGCTAGTGTTGGAATATCAAAACAACTGTGATGCTATTATTCAAATAATAAGACCACAATATTCTATTGATATCACAGACTATGGTACTATTGTTGGAAGATCAACACCAATTTGGTGTTGTTATTTAAAGAACAAGACCATAGTCTTTTGATTAAAAATCTTTTGATCAATGCCGAGAATGATTCAAGATGATAAATGATGGCACATTTGGATTGAGAAGCAATGAAGAAACCTAAAGGATTTGGAATGAGTCTGATCAGAGCTCTCTAGTCTATCAATGAGTTTTGATCAAAACTCATTGATGGACCTAGATGATTTGAATTTCTAAAAAATTATCATGAAATGAAAGAGGTGAGTATGGAGAAGGTAGATATGATGTGCAATCCTGATTTTGAGCCCCCTAAATGAAGTTATGAGTCAATGCTAATTGACACATATGATGATATTTTGATTAACAGTGGTGATGATTTTGTAAGATCAAAACCAATGTTTACCAAAATCACAAAACAATGGTGCTACTTTCCAAGGATCATCACCATTGATTACTAAGGATTATAACCATTATCATGCTGGTGGTACCGATCAACATCAATGTATAGGATAAATTTGAAAATTTGTGGTGTTGATTTGAAATTATCAAGAACTACATGGTGCTTGGTTGTATCAAAGATGATACTAAATTTAAAAATGTAGCACCAAACAATAAATTATTGTGGCGGTATAATAGTTCAGTATCAATATGTTGTTGAATTTTAGTGTTGGATTTTGAAAAGCAGCAATGTAGTGTTGAAATTTATAATCCAGCACCATAATATAAAGTTTGGCACTACGGTGGTGCTGGAATTTATATTTCAACACCACAATAAAAAATTGAGCACCACATTAGTGCTTTAATATAATGTTCAACACCACGTTGTTGTTACGAGTTGAAACTACTATACATCTTTCAGGTTTTGAAAGCTCAACACTAAGTCGTAAGTGTAGAGAAATTAAATAAAAAATAACAGCCAATACGTTGGAGAAACCTAAATATATTTTTTCTGTTTGCTCACCGTATAATATCTCATATAAGAAAACTAATCATTTACAATCAGATGATTGTATTTACATCCAGAGACGGATTTAAGTAGGGGCTATCCTGGGCTATAACCCAGCCCTATGATTCTTATAATAATATATCATTAATAAATATTTTTAAAGGGGCTGGTAGTGCAGTTGGCTAGCGCGTAGGCCATGATAGCAGTTGCTTATCAAAGAAAAATTAATGGATTCTTTCTTTGTTCATTGTATTTTGATGTTTAATTCATTTTTTTCATATCTAAAGTCAGCACAGTCCACTTCTAATTTCTGGATCCGTCTCTGTTTACATCAATAACTGATCTTTCAAAAAGCCTTAAACCTCTAATGGACAGAAAATAAATCTTAAAATAAAATTTTATAAAATAAATATATATCATACTCGATATAAATCATTCATGGTACAGAGAACGAGTTACCGAGCCCTCTCTGACCTAATCTGGAGAACGAGCTACCGAGCCCTCTCCCACTTCATCCGGTCCAGAGAACGAGCTACCGAGCCCTCTCTGACCTAGTCCGGAGAACGAGCTACCGAGCCCTCTCTGATTCCATCCGGTCCAGAGAACGAGCTACCGAGCCCTCTCTGACCTCGTCCGGAGAACGAGCGACCGAGCCCTCTCCAACTTCATCTGGTCCAGAGAACGAGCTACCGAGCCCTCTCTGACCTAGTCCGGAGAACGAGCTACCGAGCCCTCTCCGACTCCATCAGGTCCAGAGAACGAGCTACCGAGCCCTCTCTGACCTAGTCCGGAGAACGAGCTACCGAGCCCTCTCTGACCTAATTCGGAGAACGAGCTACCGCGCCCTCTCTGATCTCATCCGTCATTGGTTAATCTGAATATATTGAACTTAATTCTTATACAATTAAAATGAACTTAAATCTGTGTCAACATCAAAATAACAATCGGGACAAACTGCATCAACATAGAGAAATTAAATAAAAAATAACAGCCAATACGTTGGAGAAACCTAAATATATTTTTCCCGTTTGCTCACCGTATAATATCTCATATAAGAAAACTAATCATTTAAAATCAGATGATTGTATTTACATCGATAACTGATCTTTCAAAAAGTCTTAAACCTCTACACAACAATGGACGGAAAAAAATTTTTAAAATAAAATTTTATAAAATAAATATATATTATACTCGATATAAATCATTCATCTCTACATAATATTGATTGATATTATAGATAAATAAGAACTCCTGTATAATACATGTAAGAAAATCTTTAAAAGAATAAAAAAATATCGAATGAGCTGCTATATTTGGAGAATAACTAATCTTTAAAGTTTTAAATCACCTTTTAGGTTCATTCTTCCTATCAACATTTTTACTCTATTGAAATCCCATTAGAATGTGTGTTTTGTGATGGAACAATTGCATGTAGAATAGAAATATATAAGATAAGCACAAGACTCAACGTAACCATATACATCCGAACCAAAAAAATTATTTTTTAAAAAATTAGAATTCAAATACTTGGAAATCAGGCCAGCTAACCAGAGAACTAAAATAAAAATCAGATCTCCTTTGGGAAATAAGAAAATTGAGTATGTCCTTTGAAAATTTTAAATGCGCTTTTTGATCCATTACCGAAAAATCTAACGCAAATACATAGGAAGGAACAAAAAATAATTTAAAAAAACAGAATGGATCAATTTTTTAAATAGCATCGGCCACACCCAAATTTTTTAATAGATCTTTTTTCTTATTCTTTTTAGCGGTGGGCATGCAGGATACTATGCAGAAAGGTATCTGAATGAATAATTAATGATTCTTTTTATATAATCGCCCACAAATTATATAAATATAAATCACGTTTGTCTTTATAAACAAAAGTATATATCACCATCCGACAAGACTCCAAAACCTCTTTACGTACGTGATTTTTCTCCCATGCTCAGCGGATAGTTTTTCAACAAGTATCGATCGATCACCTTACCCAAGTACATGCATGCTGTCCTCGCCCACTGAATGAGCTCCATGTCCTCTTCAATGGAGGAAACAGACATGCATGCGACTGAATGAACCTTTGTTGTGTTTGACCAAGGCATTAATTAATATCAGACTAAATTATCAGCACCCACAGAATATTCTTCTCAGCTGCTCGTTCAAAGTTTGGCGATCCATCGATTTCCCTAGCTAATCAAAGTGTGATATTATTCTAATGATCACGCACCGATCATAAAAGTGAATCAGAGTGGGATCCAATCATATCATGCGAGTAGTGAAGGAGGATCTTTCACCAGAAAGCTCCATACTGAAGGAGTGGCTCTGGCCAGTGGCCGTCACAGTGAGTTTGTGTTTTGTATTCATTAGGAGTCAGACACGCAGCAGGCTGTGAATATTCCCAAATGGCCGCGGCTCTTGGTGGCCACCAACAGACGCGGCTGCGGCTGGGGGATCTGAATGGGCTGTTAATCCGCGTACGACGGCGCCCCCTTGAGCGTGCATGGGTTGGGGTGCGTTGACCCTTCGTTCTCCCAAGCGGCTCGCTCGTGGTGATGGGGAGGGCTGGAGATACGTTACGTCTCTTCTCACACCGATCGAGCTGCACTGCTGCAGCCTTATTAATTATATTACGCTGCAATTTCTTTTTTTTTTGTTTGTTTGTTTGCATTATTAACGGTTATGATTTCGTAATGATTAGAGCATTTGTAACGCGTTACTATGTTATAATATTAAAAAAATAATAATAAAAAATACATGTGGTGGGTCAGCCTCTGGCTGGCCCATCTCACTGCGCATGAACGGATTAAAAACATTGAACGCCTTCATGTGCTACATCATTCTTTTTTCTCTTTTGGAGTGTTATTAACGCCTATTAATGCAGCAACATACTTATATTAAAATTAAAATATTTTTGAAAATAAAAATATCTGAATCAGCTGGTTCCTGTTTTCTAATCATCAAAGTGTAAAGACAGCTATATCGTACGCACTTGCTTCGTGTCAGGAAGCTGAAGGCATGGTTTCAGTTCTTGTGCACAGTACTGAAGGAAAACGATAGAAGACAGGAAGTTTGAAAGAAATGACATGAATAGTTTCAATAAAAATGAGAGGAAAAGGATTTCATGACCATTGTAATCAATCAAAACGTGAGAAATTACATGCATTGTAGTCAAATGGCGTAGTTAGAGTTGGGTTGTACTGGACTTCAGATCAATGTAGCTCAGCAATTGAAACCAATACATTATTTTATAGTGCAGTTGCAATTGGAGTCAATACATTATTTTACAGTGCAACCCAGCCAATCCAGTCCAGTACGCCCAATGTAGCCCAACAATTGAAGCTTAGGGTAGTTAAAATCCTAGCTATGCCACTGAATTGTAGTCGGTGAAAAATTTACGTGGGATTGAATCGGTCATCTCAATGATTGGTCGGATTATAAAACTTAAAAGGATAAAATTAATGCATTTTGATTTGTTAGATTGCTCGTGATTTTGAATTAAAAAATATATTAACTCTCTTGTTAGTCTAAACACATCAGATTTTAACCTCTTTTTCTTAACTAACTTTATTAATTAAACTAAACAAACTTATATAAAAAAAATAAAAACTAACTCAACACTTTTAAAAAATATAATAAAAATATTAAACATTTCAACACACCCCAAAAGTTAATGAACAAAAGTTTTTTTTTCCAACTTGCATATAATACTTTAAAAACATCTAATTAGATACTCTATTTGATTGATTTAGTTTGATTTTAGTGACTATTTTTTATGTTTGTGTTATAGTTATATTTTTTTAGGTTTTGATTTTGGTTGCTAGTTTTTTTATTTTGTTTTAATTTAGTTTCTAGTTTTTGGCTTTTGAGTTTTAGGTTCTGTTTTGTGTTCTCGATATTATGTTTTAGGTTTTAGTTTTTAAGTTAATTTCTAGTTATTAGGTTTTGTTTTGAGTTTTAGATTTTGGTTCTTGAGTTTTTTGCTATTGCCCCTTCCCCCCATTTCATACCCCTACACCTCTTGCACTAAAAAATTGAGCCGAAGCACCGACAACCAAAATTGTATTTAGGAAAAAGAATAATTTATAAATAAGGGATAAAAAGAGTTGAATGTGATACCATTTTGAAAATTAAAGTTACATTAACTCTCAAATTGTTAGCTCAAATTTATGAGATTCTAACTCCTTTTGATAATACAATTTATTTTTCCTAACTAATTTTTCTGA
Organism: Curcuma longa; assembly: GCF_044706935.1. Taxonomy (NCBI): domain Eukaryota; kingdom Viridiplantae; phylum Streptophyta; class Magnoliopsida; order Zingiberales; family Zingiberaceae; genus Curcuma; species Curcuma longa. The sequence continues at coordinate 2,991,127 of NC_133870.1, read as the reverse complement.
TAAAACCAAACAAACTTATTAAATAGAAAAAACTAAATTATTTTTTCAAAAAAAAAAACTAAATTAACTCTTTCAAAATAATAACAAACTCTATACTATTATATTTTCTACTTTTAAAAATTATAATAAAAGATTAGTGAATATTTTTACAGTAATCAATCACAAAAAATTAGATGAAATCAATGCATTTTGATTTCTACTCTAATTTGATTAGTAGAAAGGCTTTATTGGGCCGGCCCATCAAGATTTCCTTCTTGTCTGGCCCAATCTATGCATGTTCTTATTGGGCCGGTGGCTTTTAGAGTTTCTCCTTCAGTAAGTTGTAGATTCAGATGCAAAATTATGTGGCATCTACAACTACAAAACCCTATTGCAAACTCTATCATAAATGTCTTAATTTCTCATGGAGTCCCCGGGGCAATGGTGCAACGGTAGGACATCCGGATTGTAACTCAGGGACCCGCGGTTCGATCCCTAGCTACGGCGTATTTGCAGGAATTTTCCTCCAAATGGGAAATGCAATCAAAGAATGCTGGGCATCTGGATTGGCCGCCGTATGCGCTTCCCGATTTACCCTGATGGTCGGTGGGAAACTTCCGTGGGACCGGGCCGACCACCCCAGAGATGTGGCTACTGGGATTATCATTTTTTAATTTCTCATGGATCCTCGAGATACTGTTTACTGAGTGATGCTACTTGTCACAACATATTCCCATCACAAATTTGTGATGGGAATCTGGACCGTTCAATCACAATCACTCATTCAATCACAATCATCCATTCAATCTACGATCAGGATTTAATCTTAATTTTAAAATCCAACGGTGCAGATTCCCGTCACAACATTTGTGACGGGAATTCTATTGTAACAAGTAGTTTTTTCATAGTGGCAATGTGATTCGGGGGTAACTTATAGCACCGTGGTTTGATCGAGTATGCTTGAGGGCTTAATTTGGAGGAAAAGTTATATTGTGGGATCCACGATTGAAGTACCCTCTACAATGGTGGGAAAAAAAATATAGAGGTTGGTCTATTAGTGCAGATTGATAAATGAACTTAGCGATCAAAACATTCACATACATCTACATGTATATTCATCATAGACGATATATTGACATTCAGCTAAATCCATTTCCATTACCTAATTCATTAAGCTACACAATTCAAATCTATCATACATTAACACAAAGTTATATTTAAACAACGTACATGGTTCAAAAATAATATAACTCAAATCCATTACATGTCAACTCAAATCTCAAAAACTAATATATCCATCATCATCTCATCCTGCAATAACTATAAAATAATAGGTCATTAAAAAACCAAAAAATATCAACATATGATTCAAACTATACTATAATTTTTTATTTTGAAATAATCTTGCACATATATGAATCTAAAGTTAAAACTATTTTTTAGAAAATACAAAAACTAATCAACACAAGTTTAATTTGCTTTAAAAAAAGACATACCTTAATGATTGAGTGATAAACTATAGTATTAAATCAAGTTCTTCAAGTGCTGACATTTGATTTACATTATTCCTGAAACGATGTAATATAATTAGAAACACATATATATAATATAAAAATTAACAACTATTTTCCATGTTTCATGAGTGATCAATCAAAAAATTAAGTTGAAAGTCAATAAGCCTTAAAAGAAATATTGTTATTATGATCTATTTATCATCAGAAGTATTCAAGACCTATGTGAGTCAAAACGATGTGGTATTTGAAAATTTAGACTCCATCTATCTATAAATTATTACATTTGTCTCTCTACTAATGTTTTGACTCGATCTTCTATCGATTGTTGGTTGTTCACTGGCCTAAGATTGCTTTAATGTTGTGATTCGATCTCTCAATTCTTAATTTTCTTGAACTAACGCATCCACTTGTGTAAATGATGACACTACTAGAAAAAAGTTGATAGACAACGCTCCAAAGACAACGTTTTTTAGCAAAAGCGTTGTGGTTTTTCAATTTACAACGTTTTTAGTCAAAATCGTTGTCTTTTAAAACTAAAAGACAACGTTTGTTCAGAAAGCGTTGTCTATTAGCGTTTATTTTGGATCAACCACAACACTTTTAAAAAACCGTTGTCGAAAGCGTTGTCTTTTAGCGGTTTTTTGCCAAAGACAACGCTTTTAAAAAGTATTGTCGTTGAGGGTTTAGAGGGTTTATATCCAGGTATTTTATCGGACGAGTCCGCGATTTTCGTCCCTCTCTCGCTCACACCTCTAGCTCGTCTTCTCCCGCACGCCCCATTTTCGTGCCTGTATAACCCTGCAGGGTCTTTGGATAATTCTAAATTTTGATGAACTGCAAATGTTCTAAATTGTGTCTTTGGATAATTCTATGTATAAGTTGTAGGTTATCAGCTGGCTTTATAATGCTTACAAAAAGCGAACAAAAAACCTTGAATGTGATATGGAGGCATATATATAAATAAGCAAAGGATGAAGATGCCGAGTAGTCTACAGTATGACAAGGCACAAACATCAATGGGCTAAACCATTCAAAGTTATCAACCAAAACCTTATTTGGTTATCCATTCAAAGTTATCAACCAAAACCTTATTTGGTTTAGGTAATCGACGATTCCCAAGTAATACTTCATGCCCGACACATCAGCATACGTCAGCAAAAGAGGGCATCCAATCCGGAATCAAAAAACCAAGGAAAACGGAGGTTTTTCTTGATTCCGGGGTTAAGAAAATTTTCTTTCCAAAATTAACCCGTGAGACTCCGCGAGCGAAACCCTCCGCGAGCGAAACCTTAGCAGCGGGGCGATTCGAAGCCTTCGTCCGCAACGAACGATCGCAACCCTCTTCTCCACTTTCCAAGATTCGAAGCCTTCCCTTCCGCTTCCGATCATGGAGCTCCGAAGAAGGTTCCTCAACTCCTTAAATCCAAGATCTCGCACGCAGATCTATCTCCTACCGATGGGAACCGGAGCATGCGTCATGGAGGTCCTTGGAAGCCCCAGCTTCACGGCGGTCTGCCTCTTTGTCGCGCTCTCCTTATTTCCTGTTGGCCTCAAGTCGTTGTTTCCCGGGGTTCGGATCCCTGGGATCTGTCGCAGGAGGAAGATGCCCGTCCGGGTTTACATGGATGGGTGCTTCGACATGATGCACTACGGCCACTGCAATGCCCTACGCCAAGCTCGCACCCTCGGAGATCAGCTCGTTGTTGGGGTGGTGAGTGATGACGAGATCAAGGCGAATAAGGGGTCGCCCGTCACCCAGCTTCACGAAAGGTGCATATTTGAGATTTATCTTTATGTCGCTTGAGAAATTGGTTCTAGGTTTAGTGATTGTATTGCCTTTCTCTAATAAACAATAGTTTTATGGTAATTGATCAGATAACGACCATGTTTTATCTTTTTGCAGTCATGATATTGATTTCTACGGTAATTAAAGCTCTTTTGCTGTTTCTTTTCCATCCTTTGTCTCTACATCTTATATGAAGATATCTACCAGCATGCCCATTTGTAGTTGCTTTGTATCCATTTATTTGGTCCTTTTGTCGTTTTTTTATCCACCAAGCTGACAGGAAGCATCCCTATATGTTTGCTCCAAAAGCATTTACACATCCAAAATTGATTTTGGTGCAAGTTTATTTAACTTACTCTATTTTAATCTCAGTTTAATTTCCCGATCAGAGAGGATATTCAAGCATTTATCAACTTTATCATAGGTAGGTCACACTCCTCTGATTTTTATATGAATGTTCTCGTCCTATCATTTCCACACTTCATGCATATAGTGGAGTTGCAAACACAATTCACACGTTGTGAACAATCATGACATTTTCTTATTCGTTGAAATAGATGCTGAAGAGGAAGATATTAGTGAAGGTAATGCTCCATTCATTAAGATCCAAAAGAAGTACGAAGATATACTAATTTTTCATATAGTGGAAATATTTGTGAGTTTTTTCTCCATGTGAAATTGTTGTTCCTCGTGTTGGATCTTTTATTTGTTCTTTCTTTCTTGCATTCCATTCTTCCCCACTTTCTCTCCCTACTAGGACACATGGTGTTATACTTTGCCCCTTGTCATTTGAACTTGCTTTACTTATCTACCAATTCCTTTTACTTTCATCTTTCTAACTGTCAGGTTACATGAAATGACCAGTTAAAAGCAACTTATATATATGTACGAAAAAAATTTCATAACATTGATTATGTTCTTAGTCTTAGTGACATTGATTTGCCTTGTACAATTACAGTACATGATTTCGTTAGTTCTTTTGGTAATACATTATGTTTCCCTTTTGCTAGGATGACAATGGTTGGTGCAGTGAAGTAGGTTGATGAGGTCATTCAAGATGCTCCTTATGCTTTAACTAAAGAATTCATGAATAAGTTATTCACTGAATACAATATAGATTACATCATCCATGGGGATGACCCTTGCCTGCTTCCAGATGGTACTGATGCATATGCTCTGGCCAAAAAGGCTGGCCGATACAAGCAAATTAAAAGAACAGGAGTATCAAGCACTGATGTTGTTGGTATTTATCCTCGTCTTGATTTTATTTTTTCCCCTTCTAATTCACCTCACCTTTGACAGGGTTGAATTCTTTGTTCTATTTATGTATCTTATCCAAAAAGTTTATGCGATAAGGAAAGAACCCATCTGTAGCCAAGCTTGACAACTTCTCCGAAGAAGTATATTCTCAAGGATGAACACAAGCTTGACAACTTCTTCGCATTGGCGGCCAAAGATATTTAGGAGAAGTTATGTGTTGAAATTGCTCTCTGAGATCCATTCAGAATGAATTAACTATTTGAATTAGATTGTCATTTTGGTATGCATTGTTGGTACTTATATTTTGGATATACTTTTGGATAGTCGTGCTATCATTTTGAATAAAATTTCTTGGATGAATGTTATTTTGGATTGAACTTAAGTTATGTTTTTGTGAATTTTTCATTTTGTGTTTGTGTGAATATATATATGATTCAATATTATGAATGAGTAGGTGGTTGAAGTGTTTTGTATTTCTGATCTATACTTTGATTTGTAATTGTTTTGAATATGATTTTTGATATAGCACTATATAGAGCTTATCAAAATATGAATTGTGTTTGTGAAACTAGCTTTGTCAAAGAGTAATGTATGTCAAGTAATATTTTGCCACTGGTAATATTTATTTTCATGTATTCCTAGTTTGAAATGTAAATTTCTAATTGGTATTTTCAATTTCTTATCGATTTTTGATTTATTCAATTCGGTCGATTCGGTTTTGCTCAAATACTTATCTCGATTTGTTAGAGCCTCTCTTAAGATTAATTTAAAATTTTAAAATTTATAATATATATTATATTATTATTATTATTCATAATTTAATTTAATTTTAAAAATAATTAAATATTAAATTAATTTAATTAAAAAAATAATTATAATTGAATTAAGGGTAACATAGTAAATGTCAAAGTAAGTAATATATTAAAACCTTCAAACAAACAAGGTTTTGTCTCATTACCTAGTTTTAAACCAAACAACATTAGGTTATGTTTTATTCCCTATAACCTTGGTTATGTGATTACTTGGTAATCACATAACCAAGGTAATCACGGATGACCCTCAACCAAACGCACCCTTAAGAGCTGGAAAAAACTTATATTGCATTCTGATTTAACACTTGTATAATATTGTGGAGGTGACAAAGATACCTGAAGAAAAAAATCCTTCAAGCTAGGGAAGCACAGCGCAAGTAAGTAATTAAAATAAATTAAATTATATTTTAATTTATTGATATAAAATATAATTAATTAATTTTTTTTATTTTTAACCGTCTCATACGATGATAGCCAAGTATTCGGTTTAAGAAAGGCGGCTACGGGTGAAGAGTATAAATATCCTCGGCGTATCGCTAGCCCTAGCTAATTCGGTTCTTGAAGGTCACTTCTGAACTGCGCAGGCGCTGCCCGTGCCCCCCGGCGCCTGACATATCCCTGTCGTTTCCCAGTCCGTAAGGCGGTGAGATCTAGATTACGTACGGTCGACTCCGATGATGAGGTCCAGAGCTGCCAAGAACGCTTTCTGGCTCGCTCGAAGGTCTCTCGGGTCGAAGCTCGTCGAGGATGCTTCAGTTCCTACGGTGGAAATTTTGTCCCTCTGCATGTGTTGTTTCTTAGCTAGTTCTATGAGTTTCGAATTCGAAAGATGTAATTTGTTCAATACTAGTTCTTGCAGTTGGGGGAATCCTCTCGCTGGTTGGCGTCTGGAAATCGCTGTTCCTCTAGGAGTTTTTTCTACGGTAGGTAGGTTCAGAGCAGGCGAAACGAACGTAACCCTTTTCTTGTTTCAGTTTTCGTCTGGAACTAGCTAGGTCTATTTTGGAGCAATTTCTTTACTTGAAAATCTCTAGTTTTACGAACTAATTAAATTTGCAGTGAGATCGATCCGTGAAGCAACGAATGCTAGTACACTTCGCCGGAACTCGTTCCCGAAAAGGTTTTTTCATGGTGAGTCAAAAAAATTAATATTCGTTTTCTGTTTTGCGTCGCTCATACCCTGCATTCTGTTATGTACATGTAGGAACGCAATCACTGTCCGCGAGGGATTATTATGATGTCATTAATGGTGTTAATCAGAATGCAAGTGCTGCAGATCATATCAAGAAGGCCTACTATGCGGTAGGTTTTTGCACCTTAAATGCTTCTTCTGATTTTTTATTGATTTTGTTGCAAGTTAACACCCTCTTAACTACTAAATAGTAATTGTTACAAAAATTTTAAAGTGATTTTGCTTAAGTTAAAATAATTTTGATAGAGTTTAAGCAATTTTAACCAAGTTGGCAAATTAATAAATATTTTGATATAATTAATAGTGTTCTATTCTAGTAATTTTGATTAGAGCGAAATATTAATTATATTTTATCATATTGTAACAGCTAGCTATGAGATAGCTGTTATACGTTATAGCAGTTACCCGTAGCTGTTATACATTGTAGCAACTAATAATTGTAACTACTACAATAGCGATAAAAGGAGCTTCTGAAGCATAATTGAGTTGGTATTAAGGTGATAGACTTGTATCATAAGGCAAAAGTTTGAGTCACAACATTCACAATTAAAAAGTCCTCCCATTTAAGAGATCACTTAGTACTTGATTTACCTCCCTTCGTACTTATTTATCTTCCTTCGTTAAGTTATAAGCTTTCCTAACTACATGGTAACATGATATTACTTTTAAATTGATGATGCTTTGATAAATTTATATATCTTTAATTTTAATTATTAAATGACTATTAAAATATTTTTAAAATGTTTATAGAGTTTTTAAGTAGGATATTTACTGAATGTTTTTAATAATAAATAGATGACTTTCTTCTTAATTCACCACTGAATAAATTTAAAATATTCATATACATCCAAAACTTTTAGAATATTTATTTTTAATAAAATTTAAATCTTAATTTTTAAAAATATTTTACTTAATGAATGTTTTGCTAGGGATCCAGTGAGTCGGCGGAGCCCTTCTGTAATAAATCTCGCCCTCTTCTCTTCCCTCTCTGTCTCAGTGGGGGCGAGGTAAACGGCGACATGGCGGAGTACGACGAGGGCAAGAAGAGATCCAACGGCGTTACCGATGGCGACGAGGAAGGCGTGCGAGGGCCGATCGAGATCGAGCTCGACCCTGTCACCCCTGACGGAGGCGAGACGCTCTACTCCGTCCTCCGCGACTTCTTTGCCGGTGTCGTTTCGCCGCCGCCGCCCGCCCTCCTCCAGCGGATCAAGTCATCCGCCTCCGAATCCGCACCCCGCCTTCAGGAAGCTTCGCGAAACTCGGCGAGGAACCTCTGCCTCTGGACCCGCCGCGGCGGCCCCCTCCGCGCCCTCTTCGTCATCTCGGTATGTCGCGCATGTGGGGTTTGAGCGTCATTGAATGGTCCCTTTTTTTTTCTTCCAGTTCTACTATAGAGAAATTTGGACGGTGTTATCTCTGATGCTTTGATAAAGTCAAAAGTAAAATTTTTTAGGTTCCTTAAGCCATTTTTCAGCAAGTATCCGAATCAAGTGTGATTATGCTTTTCAACCTTGTTCCTTAAAAAAGTGCTTTCTTATTTGGGGTTCATTTTGACTTCTGCTATCTGTACAAAGACAGTTCTCAAAATACCAGGATAAATTAACTATGACTTTTTAATGAAATGATGTGGCACGACATAGAAACCCTTGACATGCATAAAGCTGAACAAATAGTATACTAAAAACCGTGAATTTGATCAAATCTAGTCTGCTCTCTTTGATATAATTGATTGATGCAACAATTTTGAAGGCTGATCTGTACCTGGTGTTAAGCTTCAGTTGGCAGAAACTAGGTTGATGTTTAGCCGTTTTGTGAACTGTTTTTCAATTAGTTTCTGGTATGTGTCCTTGTGTAGATGATGTGAAATTGGAACTTATCCAAAATCCTTTCTAGTTGGGAGGTTTCTGTAATTCGCTGCAGAAATGGAGCTTCATACTGTAGCTGATATCTGCTTGAGCTAATACTCACCTGATACATGATATCTGATACTTTACTAAGCTGGAATGTTCAGCTGAGTCTGTATATCTGCCATGCGTGCCACACATGGTCTTTTTCTTACTTCTCTTTTGCTTTTTGCTCTGCCCGAAGGCCTATTGTTGTCTTTTTGATAGATGGAGAGGTTTTATCTTGCTATGTTTCTTTTTTGAGCAAAAAAAAAAAAAAAAACTCCATAACAAATGTGCTTCCTCACATGATTCATTACTATTTCGTGGATTAAAATGTACTTTTGATTGTCAAGGGAGAACCACACCTCCACTTAGCTTCTTTCTTATCATCATGGATGCTGCATTTATCACTTCAAACAACCTAGGACCTAAAAAAGATGTACCCAAATTTTTTTTGTCATGTCCTAGTATTCAAAATCAAATTTGTATGCATCTTCATCTTGCCATGAATGATTCCATAGTTTGAAATTCTAACAGTTTCATCTGTGAACCACCATCCTACTCATTCATGTCCTGCAGTTTGATAACTGTGGTCATTCAGGATGCTACTGTAGAGAAGGAAGCATGAGGTTAAATCCTATTATTAGTTTTTGTTGTGAATTATGATATATAATGTCTAAATTAAAAAAAAGAAATCAAAATAAAAACCTGATTTATAAATTCAAATTCTAAGTAATGTAAATTGAAGTTTTTGTATAGATTATATACGTAATGGTTATGCATGCAAGTTACATGAAAAATGTTCTCTTCTGAATTTCCTAGTTTTCATATCTTCTTATTCTAGTATTTACAACATTTAACCACACTCTAGGAAGTACTATAGTGATTACAAGTACAATAATGCAACACCAGAAGTATCTGGTTTATGCAAATTAAAGATTTTTCATGCTTCGCGCCCTTATGACAATCTTGATACTTGAATTTCTCTATCTCTTACATAGGCAATATCTGGGGGAAAATTGTTTTAATTGTTTTTGGTTACTCCAACTGTTTCAATAATTTTCAAATATTGCTTTGTTGATTCATTTTGTTTCGATACACAGGACCATAAGTGAGATATACTTAATTCTGTCACATTTGTGGTCTGATTATCTGAGTCTGTCCCCATAACGATTAATATGCTTAGTTGTCACATTTGCACATTGAAAACCACTTACTAACTCTTTTGTGTATGGCAGGTTGGAACAATCACTCTTTTGGCTTTAACAGGGTTGCTGATATTTTTTTGTTTCTTGTTCACTGCAACACTAAATGCTGTTATTGTCTCATTACTGCTGTCCTTGGCGGCTGCTGGTGGTTTTTTGGCTATCTTCTTTGCATGCTTAACAGCAATATATATTGGAGCATTATCCTTTGCAGTTTTCATAATCTCCACAACAACCATCTCAGCTATCATAGCAGTCTTTGTAGCTACTGGTATGCAATAAATTGCTCTTAGCCTTTACTGTAAGTGTAGTTTTAAAATCCTATAGGATAAACCAAACTCTTTCCACCATCAACAAATAATGTGAATTGAATAGCAAGAAAAATAGTACTGATAATTATGGAGGTTTACTTAAATGTTTTATAAATATTCTGAGGTAACTCATGCAGGAATGCTTAAGAATTTTTAACTTAAAATTTTTAAAAAAGTTCTGCAAGTCTTGGAATATTTTATAAAAAAAATAAACTGAGGAGGGTAATGATGAGAAATTTAACAAGGGTTTTTTTTTTAGAGTTTTTCTCCTTCTAAAGAGGACTAGACTAACCATAAAAATTCATTGATTGTAAGTTTTAAGCCACATTTTGGATTTTGATATTGTAGTGTGACGCTAGTTATTGACTTTTTTTATTGTTATATTATATTATAATATGTTATCTTGCAATGAATGTTATGTGTTTATTTACGTCTTGCTTCGATTGATATATATATATATATATATATTGATATTTACTAATGTGCTTTATTGTATTATGTATTTTCTTGCAAACTGCAACATAAAATATGAAATTTTGTCTTGTTATTTGGTTACTTATGAGTTATCACTTATTTACTTGTGATTGTAAACTTATTAATATTCATTAATCTATTTTATTATATTATGTTAGTCATTTTGAATGTCAATATTGACCTATTTTGTTATAATATTATTTTCAAGTCTACTGCCTATGTGCTATGTAGTGGACCTACCATCTGAAATCTCTTTTAAGATATTGCATCATCAATATTCTCATTTTTGTTTTGTGTACGTTCTATCCTAAGAATCCTAAACCCAAGGGGAATATAAGAAGCGCACAGAATTTTTGAAGTTTTTTTTTAAATTTGGACGATCCATTCTTTATTCTACTAGCTAGATCTTACTTCTCAACTTTGTTTAATTTTTTTGGTTAATATTTAACGTTTTTGCTTGGTTAACTAGGATGTATTTAAGTTTGGTCTTTTGGTTCGTAGTCATTAAATGGTTCAACGGATTCTTGAATCTGAAATTTGGTCACATTTAATAAGTTATTCAGTGGACACATTGTTTATTTAGTTCACTGAATAGAGTTGAACACAGCTACAATCCTTGTACTTTTGTCTCATTTCTATGTTTGATATGTTGGAAATGTGCAACAAGCAGAAGATGTTAGCTTCAAAAGATTTTTGAAAAATAATATAGCTTACTGAAGCATGATTATTTTTCTGGAACTTTTTTACTTTCTAATAACAAAATATATAACCTGTTTGTTAGCTTATGTTTCTCCCACTGGATTTTTATTCTATTCACAATTCCAATATATATACACTCCATGGTATAATTGTGGCAGGATGGATTGGGTTCTTCTGGCTTGTGTGGCTTGCTGTTAAAAAAAGTGTGGACCTCACTAAGAAATCTGTGAGTATGACTAGCTCTGCTGTATCTGCATACTCAACTGCTTGGCAGGCAAAACGGGATTTGGCATCGAAAAGGGATTAACTGAAGACTGAACTTGTAAGCATCCCTATCCTATCTATGGTTCTCCTTGGTTAATGCATAAAAGCTTGTAAGATAAACACTGCTTCGGCGAACTGTTTCATACCTGCCTGTGGGATGGCACCCAAGTTGATTAGTTGAATTTAGTAGTCACACAGTAAGAACTCTTTATTGAACCAAACGGTTATTGTGAATATCATAAGATGGTTGTTTTTATATTTTGTATTCTAGTGCAGTGTTAACAGAATTTGATGTGTATTAATAATAAAAATCTATTAATACTACTGAGAATTCTATGTCACAGAAGGAAAAATTACCTGAAGTTGGAGCTTAAAAAAATTGTTGATGTGTTATTGCATGTGGAATACACGCGGAATTTATTCAATTGATAATGGTAACAATTATCACCATATATGTATGCATAAACAAAGGTTAACGATTGAAGAGGTAAACAAATAATATATCTTTTTGGTTAATGTTTGTGGTCTTGAATTTGAAATTTTATTTTATTTTAAGTTTTTGATGTTGTCATGAGGAACTTGATCATTGTTTATCAACTAGATTGACAACAGGTGGAGTGGCTTTATAGATTTATTTGATATTAAAACTTTGTTGACGTTCTTATCAAGAAATTGTTGATCTTAATTGTAAAATACAAGAGTTGATTTATGGATTTGTTATTTCAAATCTGAGTAGATGCCCAGGTTAATTTACTAGCCATAAAAAGATTCTACTGATTTATTGACATTGAACTCATGTTGATATGGATCCTTTGTGTAATCTTGGCTTTGATATTTGGAGAAAGAGTTTAAATTAAACTGTCTCGTGATTTAGTATATGTTGGATTTTTCTATGTGTGTTTTAAAAGTTTAGTTTCACTAAAAAATCAATGGAAGTATAATAATTTAAATTATTATAACACGTATATGAAAAATCACATAAGAATATACGCGAATGCATACATAATTATAGAAATAAATAGTATAATTAAAATAAACATATTGGATGACATGAAACGGAAATGACATCAATCAATAATTTTTAGAAAAGTTGTCTCTACTTGTATCCATGTTGAGATCTCCGTGAGATGATTTTGCTAAATCATGTATCGTGTCTTCATTTTGATATTGATTTGAGAGAGAATCTACGATTTGATTCGGTATTCGATGACTCAAAATAATCTGATGATACAAAACGATTGAATGGGAGCGATTAAGCCATTGTTTGAAGGTTGGATGGCTCGTTGCCTACTAGGGACAGCAGGTCTAATGACGTCATAGTTTCGACAATAATAATTGCTCATTGAAACAATAGCCAAGGGCAGAGGAAGAAGGACCTCGTGATTGGAAACTACTCCTTGTTATGACCGTCGACTGTAGCTCCCTTGGAAATCGGTGGCTGGCCTACTGAGGGAGGCGGTTGGCCGGTGGAAGAAGGGAAGCTGATGGCTGGCCCCTCTTGGACTGTGATGGCACCACCAAGGGTGCTCAGCGGCGGCGGCAAAAAGAGGAGGATGGGCAATGACGCAAGGAAGAGAGGGAGAAGAAGAGAATCAAAACCTAACTTTTAAATTTCTCTTCCAAGTTTAATTCACGAATTTAGAAGTCGTATTCGTTAGCCTAAAATTCAAATCAATAGCCTTAAGTTTGGTTCAAGACCAAATCATATTGGTTCAAAATTAAACCACCTTTTAATTACAATAAAACTAATTTGATTTATAATTAAATCAAAGAGGGTCCACATTGTCTTCAAAAGACGTGGCCCATCCGCACTTCTGTTTCAACAAAATATCTTTCATATTTGCCCTTCGTCTAATCCAACTAAACTCACTCTCTCGATCTGAAAATTCAATTTTTAAATTCATTTTATATATTTAGGATAATCTCGTAGTGCGTATGACCTTATAAGTTTTCAATTTATATTGGTCGTCCATAATTAATTATTAATTATAGATCGATCATGAATGACACTTAATAGTATATCATAATCCCCAATTAATCAAAAAATCACAGTTGATGTTAGAATCACTTCTGAACCCTTCAGCAGCTACAGTTGTTCGTGTGTTTATTCCTTTCACTCATCTTATACCTACTTAGTTCAAGACATGATCTATGTGTTAGTCCTCACTAGGCTAACTACGTCATACATAGCCCAAGCAATAGTTCCTTGTCCTACAAATTTAAATTACTTAAACATCTATCCAAGAGGATCATCTTTTTAACTTGTTTTTTGCTTTGACCAAAGACTTACGAATAACAATCTTGACAAGGGACCATACGATATATCTCCTAATAAAAGAAGTCGTGAATCCTTTGTGGGCTACTCAATCACCTTCGGGTACTTTAACTTATACCCAATCATCCCGGAGCCACACCTTGAAAGAGACGTTTGCTTAAGATGTCAAAGTATAAGTCTCCATGATCAAAATGACTTGAATACCTCAAGTTGAAGAAGACTTACACTCGAGCTGCAATGAAATCTTCATAGACATATATAGAACCATATAAAATCTCATGGTAGATTACATCTGATGAACTAGTTACTCTTAATCAACATCCATATATTAACTTACAACGTCCCAATGTTTTCATCCAGTTAAGATCGACTGCTTGGTAAAATCAAGAAGTCTAACATATATTAGTTTTACAGAATCGATGATGTCCTGTCTCATCAATTCATTGACTAAGAAATATTTCAATACGTATATAATTACACATATACAGATACCCACTAATTCTGATCCAATCACAATTTCTCTTATATTATGCATTGTATTGTGGACTTCATTAATTAAGTTTTAGATCTAATTAGTTACATAGAAAATGTACACTCAAATAGTGATTTTATTTCTCACAATATATAAGGTGGTTGTCTTAGGACACCTCTCAAATATAACATACTCCTTCTTGACCTAATGTCAATCGCTATGGTATCTAATAATATAGGCCTTTACATGACTCTCAAACTTACTTTGAGATAAAGGTTTCGTCAAAGGATCTACTAGATTCCTTACGGTTTCTCAATTTGTATTTCATTCCTACTAATGATCTCCCTGATCAAGTGATAACGACGAAGTACATGTTTAGATCGTTGATTAGACTTAGGTTCCTTAGCTTGAGCTGACCCCATTGTTATTGCAGTAAACTGGTAATGCTTCAACAATGCTCGAAATCACATCAAGTTCAATGACGGACTTCTTGATCCAAATCACTTCCTTTGCTGTTTCAAAAACTATAATGTATTCCACTTCAGTAGTAGAATCAACAACAATTTCTTACTTGAAACTTTTCCAACCTATTGCACCTCTATTTAAGGTGAATACGTATCCAAACTAGAACATGGAATCATTCTTATCCGTTCATATCACCTCTCCATATACCAAGAATAAATCCTTAGTTCTTTTTAAGTACTTAAGGATTGCCTTAACAACCACTCAATAATTCATGCCTGAATCCGATTAGTATTTGCTTATGACACTTAGAGTGTATGATACATCAAGTCTCGTACATAACATAATATATATGATTGATCCTATAGATGACACATATGAGATTAAAACAAACAAAATTGATTTAGCACCAATCCAATCAAACCTTTTAGACTTAACCAAATAAGACAACTAAAAATATGCTTAGTTGAGTATGATTTTTACTTGTGATCTTCAAACTTTATGTTTTAAATCAACTTTTAAAATTTAAAACTTACAAGTTTTAAAACTTATGTTTTTCAAAACTAGTTTTTGTTTTTCAAAACTTATGTTTTTAAACCTATTTTTCAAAATTTATGTTTTTTAAAATTAATCATTTTGAAAATCTGGACTTAGCCTACGTCTTCTTCTACAAAGTATACAAAGTATAAACTTATAGATTTAGGCAGTCAATATCTCACAAACACCTTAAGATTAACTTACTTGTGTACTTAGCCACTTAGAATGGTATGAGATACTTAGGATCTAAACTTGAATTTCAGATGCTTATGTCAGTGCATCATCATAAATCTGGACTATAAATACAAATTAACAGTGATCTGGTTAAGTGATCTATCATAGTAAATGACTAGTTGGAAATCTATACTTAATTTGACTAATTTAGTGAAAACTGTTATCTTCTGATAGTCAGTTATTAATAAAAGTTTGATATATTAATAAGGATAATTTTATAGATGTTGTTTTTTTAAATATTATATTCTACAATGCATGCTTACACTTAGGAGTTAGTTATTATTTGGCATTAGAATCCATCTTAATCTTGAAATTGTCACTTAGAGCTTTCTTGAATATACTCTTTATTTTTAATTTTTAAAAATCTTATTAAGTTTTGAAAATAGTGAGTCTCCTATTTTTAATGTATGTCAAAGGGGAGAAAATGAGGAGGTTTAAAAGTTTTAAATATTTTCAAAAGATCTTAATTTAAGGGGGAGTTTTTAAAGAGATATTAAATTAAGGGGAGCTTATTATTGAGGGGAGTTAACCTTCTTTATAAAAACTTTTTTTTTTATGAAAAATTTAAACTTAACTTTAAACCAGGTTGTCAAACAGCAAAAAGGAGAAGATTATTGGTGTAGGGAGCACCAGAATCGAACCTATGTTTTGATGTTGACAAAGGTCTAAAGTTAAGTATTATTTGTGAACTGATGAACTAATTTAAGTGTGCAGGTAACACAACAGGCAAGTCCTAGCTGGAGGCTAGGCAAGGAAAAGTCCTAGTTAGAGACTAGGCAAGGAAGTCCTAGTCAGGAGGACTAGGCAGAAGTCTTAGAAGATCAAGGACACCAGGTGGAGGGACTCAATGGTGTCTAGAGGACCAAGATCGAGTTAGACCAAAGACTGGGGGTCAGAGGATCAGATGTTGAGCAGAAAGTCCAAACAGATTTGGAGGACCGGATGTTTGACAGACAAGTAAAATCTCATGAGAGCATTAGGTGAGGGTGCATTCCCGTAGAAGGGAATAGTAAACGTCGGTTAATAGATAACATGGCACAGGGGTTTTATTACTGACCTTATTCACTCCTAAGTATTCACAAAATCCCTTTATTAACAATTAAATCCTACACTTAACACATGAATATTAATTATACATAATTCACAAATTAATATCTATCATACACCTTAATCACAAATTTATTCAAACAACATCCAAATTAACAATCTCATCCCAAGTCACATAATTACAATTAAAGAGTTAGCACAATTACTAAGTACAATACTTTCACAAATCTATAATTTATTCAAATAGACATTTACCACTAAATCTAAGTTACCTAAACATCTAATTCACTTAACCCAAATCCATATGCAATTTCTACAATTCAATTCCATTCCTATCGATTTCAAAACAAACAACAAACACGTTCTTTATCAACAACTTTAACAACCATAACATCCATTCATTTACATAACCTTAACATGAACTAGTTTATTTCCAATAATTTTTTAAAGTACATACAAGAAAATATATTCAATTCACTTCCTAAACAACAAAACACATTCCATTTCCAATATTCTAAACAATAACATCATCAAATCACCTTGTTCAATTACAAATACATCAAACAACCAAACATACATGGTTACATTCAATTTTAATCCAATAACATAGTCACATCAAGAACAAATTTATACCATTATCCATTGCAAGCATCAAACAACAAAGCTAAACATCGCACTATGTTTTATTCAACAACAATAAACAAACCTATCAAGTTTCATTACCAACAACAATAAACCAACAACACGCTCCATTAACACAATTGCACAAGTACATATTCATTTATAACTCAACCAACAATCTATGAACCTCTTCTAAATCATCCCACTTGCCAAGATAGAAGATGCTACCACACCAAATGCTCAAAGTGGAATGGAAAAGAAATGGTGGCTCATGCCAAGGGAGAGTTACAAAAGTAAAGGAGAAGGTATACTCTCCCAAGATAAATTTGAATTCAAATTTATTTTCCACATGTAGAACAATATATATTTTTATACATCTATGAAAAAGCTTGGTTTCAACTGTCATGATAGATTTAGGGTTCATATGCATGATAACTTTAGAAGAATATTTCATTATAAGTATACCTTGTCTAATGTTAGAAAGGTAGAGAAAAACCTAGGAGGGAACCTTAAGAAGGGTAAGCACATGCCTAAGTTTAGGGACCTCCAAGGGAAATATAACAATTCTAGGATGAAAAAATTAGAATTTGAAAATTAAGCTTTGAGAGCAAAGTTTGATGACTTCAAGAAGACCCTAAAATGGTTTATGAATGGGTCCAAGAAACTTAGATACCATTCTAAGTAGGTAAAAGTCAAAGCATGATTGATCGAATTTTAGATACTGATCATATCATTACCAAGAGCCGAGGTACCTTCATATGTTAGGGTATGATTATGGTAGGGGTAGCCATTTAGAGTGAACAATGCCAAGGTGAAATGTAGACCTAGGAAGGTGGCTAGTGATGGAAGCTCTAGGGAGAGCTCCATGAGGTATTTGGGACCCATGGTCTTTGGATCCCAAGAAAGAAATGTTTGGGATATTAAAATGGTCCATAGGATGTGTCAATATGGGGTTAAGAATATGTAGAGAACTCAATCATAGGCAAAACATGGAATTGAATTATAATTGTATGCAATGCTAAAGAAATTGATGCAATGAATGTGTTTTAGTTTAGAGTTGACAAATTCAATGGGTTGAAACCAAAATTAAGACTTTAGAATCAAGGTTCATTGAATCATTTATCTAGCATTGAGGAAATAGTCTAAGTTACAAATTTATTTTTTTCAAGTAGATAGTGGCAGGGCGCCTTCACAGTTTCTCAAGCATCTAAGGATTGAGTCCCAAGCTAATTATTGGATGATTTTCTCTCAATAGATGGTTGACCCAAGAATGTTGTGTAGGACCGGTGGGCGCGCTAGAGGGGGTGAATAGCGCTCGTCATTCGTTCTTTCTATTATAGAGACTAGCAACGGAATTAGATAATGAGACAAGGATACGCGGATTTTACTTGGTTCCTAACTCCTCCAAGGTTAGTACGTCTAAGACCTATGCACGGGAAGATACCCGTCCATTATTGGTCTCCTTTTCAAAAAATTTTTGGAGGCGGAGAAACTCATCTTATAGTCCAATAATATAATGAAACACAAGTGCAAATAGTAAGACTTTACAAAAACCCTCCCGTGTAATTGATTCAAAAGTCCTTGAGCGCAGCACACCCTTCCTAGAATTTCTCCGGTTGCACGAGTTGGAAGACGTTCATGTTCAGCATCTCCACAGGATGAAGAATGAGGAGAATTAGATGCCTTCCTTGTGGTGCACGTTCAGACCCTTATATAGACTCTGCCGGGCGCTTGGATTCTTATCCGGATGCCTAGATCCAATTCGATCCAATCTCTTCGATCTTTATTGGGGTCGATTCTTCTTGATTAGGGCGCCTAGATCATCCAGAAGCGCCTGGACCATCTAGGGGCGCCTGAACCGTCCGGGTGCCTGGAGTAACATCCAAACGCCCTCGGATCTAATCAACTTGAGTTTGATTTGAGTTGACTCCGAACTTAGTTCGATTATTTCTGTTTGCTCCTCCTATGCTTTTTTTAATCTTGCTTCCACTCTAAATTTCTACAAGATAAGCATACACACAAACACAGCAATTAAGCCTACTTGTAGTCCATCTGACCTACTAGATTTACCTAAGTCTTACCCTATAGGCCTAACTTACTAAGTTTATCCATGCCTAACTTTCAGTTATGACTAGTTACTTCCATAGGTAGACTTCCTATCTGTCAAACATCCTGTTTGGAATTTCTCTTGCCTAACTTCCAGTTAGAACTAGTTACTTCCATAGGTAGACTTCCCATATGCCAAACATCCTGTTTGGACTTTTCCCTTACCTAACCTCCAGTTAGGACTAGTCACTTCCATAGATAGATTTCTCACCTGCCAAATATCCGATCACCCTTGACCTGCTTAAACTTTCCCTTACCCAACCTTCAGTCAGGACTTCCTTGCCCAACTTCACTCACCAAGACTTCCTGCCCAACCTCCAACCAGATCCTCCTTGCCCAGCTTTACTTACCAAGATTTTCTGCCCAGCTAACCTGACTAGGACTTCTCGCTAATCTTCTGGTCAAACTGACCTAACTAGACTACACTCACATTTAAATATTAGGTCTTATTTCAATCAACCCTTGGTCAAACTGATCAAACCTGAGTGTATTGTCAAATATCGAAACTTTAAGGACAAACTAGTGCTCCTTTGCACCAACATGCTAGACTGCTAAGATGCCCACTCCAAGTGTTTTTCGATTTACTATAGTGGCTAGTAAGAAATTTTCATGGAATTGGATCGGTCACCCCTATGATTAGTTGACCCAAATGGCTGGATACCTGCCAAGTAAAGTCTCTTTGCAAAATTTAATTTTTTTAAAGGTTTATGAAATTTTTGATGAATTTTATAAATTAGCACGACTGAGAGTTTCAAGCGTGCAATCAACTGTTTCAGAAAAGTTGACTAAGACCATCTTCAATTGATTGGACATGGATAGGAGTCAACTGACACTAAGTTTAATTAATATGGTTGGAGTCAATTGTGTTAGGATCATTGGAGATGTTAGAGGGGATGAATAGACTTGTTCATAATTAGTTCATCTTTATGAAAAAAAGTTACATAACAAAAAACCAATAGAATAAAAATACAACGAACAAGAAAGCAATCCAATGATGCATGGTGATTTAATATGATATGAATGCCCTCCCAAGGACCCTACTCCATGACTATGATCCTTAAGATAGATCACTCCTCGAGATCACCTCTAATTTCCTCCTTCTACCAAAGGTAGATAAATTCTTACAATCTTTTTCTTTTTACAAAAGTAGAAAGTTTTAGTACAAAAGAGAGAGAGAGAGAGAGAGAGAGAGAGAGAGAGAGATGAAACTCAATGAAAGCTTTTTACAATGAGTATTAGAGAGCAAAAGTGTGAGCTTTCAGTAGTCTTGCCATGTCTCCAACACCTTGTATTATATAACTTTCTTCCTCAATTTCAAATCAGACCATTCTATTTCACCCTAAAACATGAAACAACACGCAAGAAGCCTCTCTAATATTCAATGATGACCAACCATGGAGTCCTTAGTCCTCAAGTACTCACCAACTAAAGATAAAACAATATGAGTATCTTAATTCCTTAGGGATGATTGCTAATGTGGAACAACTCCAAGAGACTGGAGTCTCTGTGTCAAACAAAGACATCATTAAAGTTCAATCATTTATTTGCCAAATGAAGGAAGCCACCTCTCATAAAACTCACCTACATGGTACATAGGAAAATCACTGAATGCTAAATGAAGGATAATTGACATTCCAAATTATCACAAGTTTCTACTTAAACATGGAAACAAAATTGTATGCTCATGTTTCTTCTTAAACAAAGCCAAAAATACATACATCATTTTGACATACATGGAAACAAAATTGTATGCTTCTTTTGAATATCAAGTTTAATCATGATTAAGGAGTGATCCCAGCTGAATCACAATTTTAAATGCAGTAACATATTTTAGGCTAAATAACGATCACACGTTATGTAGACTATGACTCAAAAATCGACTAGGCGAGAGGGCCTACAAGTGAAAGGAGAAAAGTCCGATAATGACCTGATGTCTCTGAATGTATGGCATCATGAAGGTGTTTCTTGTACTTCTTATGGTACTCAACCTTTATGTATTGCATGTCGAGTTCAGTTCTAGTAACCACAACCCTCACTAGTGTTTTGTCGTCTGTACCTAAACCCTTCATTGCCTTGCGCAATACCTGAAAAACACCAATTCTAGATCAACATCATCATTCAGGAAACAGATTCATTGTCATCAAAGAATAGACGGCGAGTAAAATATTGTCTTCAAAGAATAGATGATGAGTAAAATACTAAGATTGGTGATTCATTGATCTTCATTAAGTTGTCTATAATTATGATCCATATCCCGTAACTTCAAAGTAAAGTTCACTTCAAACTAGCTCTACTCAACGAAGCTACATGTAGAAATTCTAATAGTAGCATTACCAAACACTGATGATACTGGCCACCACATGTGGTTCTAAAGAAACCTTGAATTAAAATTTCGAGCTATATCATACTTTTGGTTTATGACCGGAACGATATAGTTTCGGTATTTGTTAGTTTGCCCACAAGTAGTGCTTTGATGAGTGATATTTGCACTTCTATCTACAGCTAGTTGACTCCTCAAATTGAAAGCATAGTTGATATATAGACAATGTGTTAACCACTAAGAAGGCATTCAAAAGTAGGAAGGGACTAACAAATATAGATGATATAGATAATGTGTATGACAAAAGACAAATTTCATCAGATCACTCATGTGAAATTTGTCGAGATTAGATCCAACAACAAGATTAGAATTATCTTCTCCGAGGTGCCCCCTAACCACCCATTACAAACTAGTCAATATATTACAAAGTGAGTTAGATTTTCTTATTTCCTTAATAAAATTAAGTTTTTCTTAGTGGGGGGAGAATAATACAACAGAACATATTTTAGGGTTGTAAATATTTTGAGTTTTAAAAGTTCCCAAATTTGTTAAACATTACCTTCTATTAGGAACTAGTAAAGTAGGCATTGCCTTTAGGAGTAGTTTATTCATTCTATAAAAGAGGATCTCCACCTTCATGTAATTATCATTTTAGTTGTGATAAAGTTTTCTCCCTTTATGAGATTTTTTATTTATTTATTTCCAATGTCACATCAGTATCTCTTAGTTTGATCCATTGAACAACAATTTCAATCTATTATTCATAATGCTATGATTCACACAAAAAAAGTAACTAAAAAGGACATCTTATAACCAAATGTAGGAATGATTTTACCATTCATTAGAAATGGACTAACTGTTCTTATGAATCAAGCATCAACATGTTTTAAAAATTCTAGAATTAATTCAAAAACCTCAAATCATCCAAATCCACCAATTTCTCCATCCAAAAAAAAAAAACTAAATTCACTACATCCACCAGATCTAATGGCAATTGTATATAAATCCCTTTCCTCTAAGTAGAATCAAGCTTGATGCCACATAGAAGTACCAATCCTTTATGGATGGTTTAATTGTGAACCTTTTGACAAGTGAAGTTCACTAGAATTAGCAGGAATAACAAACTCCTAAATGGTTAACTAGATTCATATTCAATCGATCCATGCATACCACGCAAGAATTGCACAGTTCACAAACTATGAGAGGTGGGATCTCACCGATATCATGCTTTACAAGACTAAATTGAGCAAATGCATACCTTGGCAAAATACTTGGCAGGATTCTCTGCACACCCGAGAATTGTCAGAAGAGCAAATTCAAAACCAAAGGTAACCTTCTTCAGCTTGTTCTTGTAGGTTTGATCATTCACCCTTCACAGCCTATATTCAAAAGGGCATTTAGAAAAGTTTTCTCAATAGCCTAATATCCAAGAAGAGAAATAACATAGCTAACATTGTTCTAGTTTTCACAAGAAACAACTTCAGTTAAGATAGAGAAAGTATTGGTCTTTTGCAACAAAGTGATTTTTTTTCTTTTTTCCACAGTAAATGATCAAGGTCTGATTCTTTCCATGAGATTTGAATGATAAAATGAGGTGTGGAGAAAATCCCTTCCCATGGGGGAAAAAAATGCAATTGATTAGGTTTCAGCATTTGATTAGAAGGCACACTCAAGGTTTGGTATTTAACAAAGGATGCACCACAAGCTGGAATACCAAAGGGCACACCTCATTCCCAAAATAACTTGCATTTTAATTAAAAGAGTGCACCTCATATTTTAATGCAACTTTTAAAAATATTTTTATATCATTTTAATAGTCAAAATCACCGAACTGATTCTTGATAGTATGATGAATCAAATGGTGGTCTTATGTCATTTTGGCCATCAAGGTATTCTACCAAAATACCTTGATGGTGTTTTAATGGTTAAAATTATAAGGCAAAGGTATGAATGCACCCTTGGAAGCATCATGCGATGGAATTCCGTGGTCAAAATTAAAAAGTAGACTCCCGGAGGCTACTCATATTGTCATCTTGACCATTGAAAGACTATCAAATTATTTTGGCCAAAACATTTTGATGCTTTTTGGCAATCAAAATCAAAAAGTAAGGGCATTATTGAACTCGTGAGAGCATCGTGAATGCAATGATAGTCTCAAGTTATCATCTGACTATTGAAAGACCATCAAGGTGTTTTAGCCACAACAACTTGATGACCATTTTAGTGGCCAAATCAATAAATAGATTCACAAGAGCACTATAAATGTAATGATGGTCGTATATTGGTATTTTCACAATTACAATTGTTAATGTATTCTTGTATAGAAAAGTCACCAAGATATTTTGACTAAAACACCTCAAAAACCTTTCCAAGGTCAAGATGACAATATAAGAACTTCGCATGATGCTCACAGGAGTCGATTTGTACATTTAGTTTTTTATTTTGACCACTAGAGTGTCATCAAGATGTTTTGGTAAAAATAGTTTTATGCTTTGTAGCATTTGTTAAAATTTTCAAAGGACTTGTTTGTGATTTTAGTAATGTTTGGAGTTTTTTGCAAAATTGCAATTAAATAACCCAATCCCCATTTCTCTTCTCCCGTGCATGATTTATTTCCTATTCCCACCAAACTTTAAATTCCTCTCCTCACATCACCACTGTCGTTGCACGCCGCCACTATCGTTGCACATTGTCACTACCCTCACACACCAATGTTACCGCTACCATCACACATCGTGTCCCTGCTCATGTTACTCCTTACTACGCCATACCCCAACGATTCAACCTCCCTTTGTCGTTTGGCATATGTTGCTCCTTCTACAAAGCCTTCAAGGCAACCATCTTTTCAACCTCTCCTCCATCCTCAAATGCATTGTCCACAGAGTTTAATTGGCTATCACTACCCAACTGTTATGGTGTAGTCGGTTTCAACCACTTCACCATCAAAGGGGTCATATGAGAAATTCCAAGTAGAGGTATTTCTAATCTTGATTTCAGCTCTTGACTCAGCTTCCTTCTTGACCTCCTTAGAAAAGAACATTAATCTCCTTGTCAAATTCATCATTGAAACTAGGTGCATTACTGTTATGGTTTGTCTCTATGATTGGGTTGCACAAAATTGCCTACATGTATAATATTGCAATTGCAACAGTATCCCTCGGTGACAAAGGAAGTTACAGGTCTAGCCAGTTTTGACTGTTCACTACATGCTATCTGTTCATAGCTCGTCTTTGGAACAGTCATTTTTGGTGTCCATGCAGAAATTGAGGGAACTGTGATTGTAGACAAGGCAACCAAGAAATCTAAAGGATATGGGCACATTACTTACAAGCATATGGAATCCACTATAAGGGCATTGCAGGAAATGATCAATTTAACTAAATGGTGGCTTAGATTGTAGTTAGTTTATTCTTACACTATAAGTATTAGTTCAGCCAATATACATGGACTCATATGATCCTATTGGAGGTATTTTTGGAGTTTACCTTCACTGCAGCTAACATATCCAAGGGTATATTATGATCTACCAGTAGAAGGAGAGTAGGTTTCCTAAGACAAGCCGCCGTGATCTAAATCTTCGATCTAATGGATTTTCTTGCTTGTTTCATTTTATTTATGTTGTGCATGATTAGGTTTATGAAAGTAGATATAATTATGAAGTTGTTGGAAACAAAGTTATTTATGATCACATCCCTACTTAAACTAAAAGAAAAGTATAGAAACCTAGGGTGACCCCTTAAAAAGAACTCAGAATACCATAAAGATTATGATGGATTAAATTACACAAAAATGCTAAACAAATCAAATAACACATAAGTTGTACAAGGGAGCTTCATCTCTATTCTCTAAAAGAGTTGCTAAATTATGTATAATAAATTAATTAACAAAATAATGGATGCAACACTTATACCATGGGGCTTCAACTCCGCACTCCAAAAGGGGTTGTGTGACAAAGGTACAATGAACTAATAAAATAATGAATGCATTACTTGTATCAAAGAGCTTCGGCTCCACTCTCTGAAAAAGTTGTTTGTCTAATTGTAGTATAGATCTTCGGCTTCATCATCTAAAAGTGTTAGTGACTATTTGTGGTATAGAGCTTCAGTTCCATCCTCTAAGAGAGTTGTGTGACTACCTGTATAGTGCTTTAGCTTTGCTATGAAGAAGTTGCCTAACCACCTATTGGAGTTAATAAAATAAATAAATTACTTATATTATAGAGTCACTGCTCTGTGTGCTTAAGGACCCTTGGGTCTTTTGTGTGTTTATAAGCTTTAACTATTTTACATGAGATGTCTATCCCACCAGGTAGATTGCAAGTCATTCACCTCTTTCTTTTATAAGATGCATCTCTGGGTAGACTGCGGGTCATTCACCCTTTATATATATTTATGATGTATTTTGTATTGAATGAATTGTAAATTGTTCACCCTAAATATATATGATACATCTTTATCGAGTGCAAGTAGCTCACCCTATATATTCATATATGATTATTATGCACTTCGTTCTTGATAGATTGTGGGGCGTCATCCATATATATGATGTTTCTTTCATTAGGTAGGGTCGTCTGCCATTGATTCCATGAGAAATTAAAAAATAAATACTTGTAAGACTATAAAAAAGAAAATATGAAAAACTATAAAATCATCTAAGAGGAAAATAAAAGAGAAATTTATGCTAAAAGATTAACGAGGTTTAATTGGTGGAAAATGATAATCTTGATTATTTGTTATTCATTAAACTTTTTTAAGAGATATTCTACATCATGCACTTGAAGAGGAGCCTTGGGGCAACCGTAAAGTTGTTGTATGACCTTATGGTCATGGATTCAAGTCGTGGAAATAACCTTTTGCAATGCAGGATAATGCTGCGTACAATAAATCCAATGTAGTCCAACCCTTCCCCAGGACCCTACATTGTTGGGAATTTCGTGCACCGGAATATTTTTTATTCTACGTCATGCACTTCTTTCTTATACCCACTTTGTGTGTTTATGCTCACTTATGAAGATTTTGACCTCCAGATTATATTGTTGTGAAGAGCGCATAGCACTAGTGGAGTTTCTTCAAAAATATGCATATAGTTAGTTTTTGTCTATATTTTGCTTTGATACTATTGTAGTTCACATGCGGTGATCAAAGTTAATTTTACAGTAAGCCTATATAGCTCGTGTAAGGCTTAACCGCTTTTCTAATGGTCAAAATGACAATATGTAACCACCATGGTATTCACACTGATTCCAACAGTCCATTCGTATCCTCACTAATGATTTTCATTTGAAACCATCAAGGTGTTTTGGTCAAAGCACCTTGATGGTCTTTCAATGATCAAAATGATAATATGAAACCACCCGTGCATTCTGATGGTCAAGGGAGCTCATTCATGCCCTAATTTTTTTATTTTAACACTAGAAGATGATAAAGATGTTTTGGCCCAACCACATTGATAGCCTTCTAGCAGTTAAAATGATTCATCATGCTTTAAGAAATTGATTTGTGCCCTTATTAATTTTGACCATTGAAAAGTGAAGGGCACCCTTTTAATTAAATGTTAGGCTATTTTGAGAATGAGGTGCTCCATTTGGTACATTTGAACTTGTAGTTTGCTCTTTGGTAAATAGCATACATCTAACATCACCACCATCCTTCATTGTCTATGGCATCCCATAAAATAACAGAACACTATGAAATAGGAAATTGATGCTTAAGTTTAATTAAATAGCTTACTTTTAACACAGCACACCGTAAAATAAATCCAATATATCCAGGCAGTAAAAGAAAGCTCAAATGGATATCATCATTAAGTATTAAAATGTACAAAACAAAAGGAAAACATAATCATGAGATCAAGAAATACCTTTTGGTGATCGCCAGAGGTGCAACAATGAATATCATGTTCCAGATAAACACCAAATTTGGCATAGTATATCTGTTTGATTGTTTGTATTTGCGAGGGTGTTCGAGAACATATTATTTCAGTGGCTGCAGGTAGATCTACTGTATCCCCAGTCCCACCAAGAACTTGCTTCAGAACAGTTGCATCCCTTCCAGCTGGATCAAGAATCCAAAGAAGCATTGCTTTCTGAAATGGAAGACATTAATCGTTGCTATATAACATACATGCACTACTAAATACATGAGATAAACGACAAACTACTACTATACATGCCAAATCTATATACATTGAGTAATTTCACTTCACCAAGGGACAAAATAAAGCTAGAGCCTTTTGTAGCAGTTGCCAACTTAGACCACATAGAGAGACACTCGACAATAAGAGATTTATGAAATAAAGCGGAGTCGTAATGTGTAGAAACAATTTCAACATTGGTTTTGACCAGCACAGAATTGTGTTTATGTAGGAGTATTTAGTTTTGGCACATGGAGAATAATTTGAGAGAATAGCAGCACATGAGAAATATGAAAGTAGGTTGCCGTATTCATCGCAGAGTGGATGAAAATAGTGAGGAGAATAATTTGAGAGGGAATACCAATAGACATGAGAAAAATATGGAAATAGAGTATCAAGCTGGAGTAGCCTGCTGAAGAAGTTGATGGAAATAATTAAGTCAATGAAACAAGATGCAGAAGCATAGAATAGAAGCTTGATATTACAAATATTGTATAATAAGATGATTTTGCATCTGTGATTGGAAACTAAAGGCAATACAAGCAGTAACAACACAGTATGAGGAGGGTGTGGAGTGATCCTCAAGGTAGAGAATTCGGACAAGGTGTGACTCCTAGCAGGCTTCTAAAATGCAAGGGGCCAAATGAATCAAAATACATACTAAAGTTGGAAAAGTGTAACTAGTCCACAGGTGTAACTTGCCTTAGATGGATTAAATATGTTCTTTCAATGATGGTCATCTTTTGGAGAAATTGGCTGGATTCATCATATAAGCTTTTTAGCTAAGCGTGCTTAGTGAGAAGAAATTTCAAGATGGATGACCTCTCATGAAGCTCCTCACCTTGAGGGATATTCCATCATGGGACAAATCTACAAGGCAGATAATGTGGCATGTCGGTTGAAACGAACAATACTTTGATGTTGCCAAACATGGTATGGTGTGTTACACAAGCAAAATTTATTTTAAAATCCAAAGCTTAGCAACTCTGCAAAATTGTCATCTTGAATTTCCTCGCATTCATAAAACATATGTTCAATAAGAATATTGTTTCATGCCTTAAGAAGCCCACTGAGTTCTGATGATAACCGATTAGTAAGCTCATCAGAATACATGGCTCTGTACTCTTGCTGAATAAGTGCGCGCTGGGTTGCATCACGATGAGCAATAATATTTATAACAGCAGCACAATCACAACCAAATCCTGTATGATCATTAAGGCATACACTCAAGTAAGTATAATGCACAAAACTGTACTACAGAACTAAAGTCATAAATGCTTGGGCTTGTCCATTCAGATATTGTTGGAACATTTGGTATAATAAAAAAAAAATCTCAACCACTTAAATTAAGGATTACAAACAGGAAAATAAGTTGTAATTTATTGACCTTCAATTCAAAAGCAAAAGGAACCAAAGAGGATAACTATGGCAATAAAAAAAACATAATCTTCAAACTTTCCCATTGTATTCAAGGGATTAAAACAGTTATTAAATCATCCAAGTAGCAGCCACCTGCTTATTAATGTATAACTAACAAAAATATACATATCAATAAGCAAATAGGGATGCATAAAAGAAATTGAAATTTTCTCTAAAATCTAAAAAAATAAAAATAATAAATTAATTAATTTTGCAACTTGACAATTGCATTTTTCAAAGGAGAAAGTTATCCAGAAATAAAACATTATAAAAAGTATAGTTTCATTATAGATTATTGAACCTAAGTCTCATGCACAGTCTGTGTTGGATATTTGATGCAACAAATGGCACAAGGTTCTAAGCATATTATGATTAAACCTTTATGTTCTCATTCACTTCTATAACAACAGGTTGAAGTCTAAAGGTTCAATCAGTAGAATTAATTTTACTGAAGTGAAATTCACTACAAGAATTAAGGGCCTTATAGAAAGATTTTCAGGTTTGGGGAAACCTATCAGGAAAGATGTGAATGGTTGAGGGGGTACATCACCACCCCTTAGTGAAGATGCATAAAGGAGCAGTGATGATGAGGTCTTCACAAAGATTGGACCCAGTGAAGATTCAGTCTTCACTGAGGATAGCACTTCTGCAGAGTGAAGGTTTCGATCACACTCTTTGCATCAACCACGGTCAAGTGTTTATGTTGATTCTCATTCTATTAAAATTAGTACAAGTAAAAAAACATTATTTGCTTATATATATTATGCATATATTAAAAAAATTTTAAAATTGTCATAGAAGAGGCATCTATTTGAAATGACAGTTAAGTCCTACAAGGACCAAAGCACTCAATTACTCGCCACAATTTGGATGCCACTATCTGAGGACATGCTATTGAAGATTCAAGTCATAGAAAAGTGATGGCTAAGGATCAACTTTGCATCCTCATCCTGTCACTGACTCCCTCTAGCTCATTTTCATCTCGGGTGAAATTGATGGAGCAACGCATAGCAACATTAGAAGAGGAGCTGTGCACCAGTGACCACCATTCGAACTTCCAAGAAGAATAATAGAGGAATTAAATGAGGCATAAGTTTTGGAGCAGCAGATGAATGCACAAATGCACCAAATGATGAGTTCATGCCAGTCATTTCCTTAGCATTTCGTATACTGATTATCTCAGCCACTAGGGGCATTCATCATACCACCCCTTGTTATACAAGTCTCGAGCATCCTCTGGTTCATACGACAACCTATCGTGATCTCCAGTTTACATGCTAAATAAGCCTACCGTGCCACATTTGCAAAGCATTATCTTGATTTGAACATTGTATGACAAAAACAAAGGTAATCCCCAGGAAATGTTTGCTGTTCGGAGCCGATGCCAGCCGGGACAGGAGATCACCAGCAAAAATCACTCAAAAGATCGCATTTAAAGTAAGAACTCTACCGAAATGGAACAGGAAGATCCGAACAAATGGCGTGGATGGGAGGAGACGATTGAGGCATCAGAATATCAAATTTAAGGGGGGAAATGATAGGATTACCTTTGAAAGCTTTGTAAAGATCGATGGCGTCTTGGCGAGGGTTAGTGAGGAAGGGGGGAAGGGCCAGCGTCGACATGATCGCTTTTCCAGGTATCTGGTCGCCAAGGAGAAGCCATTTTTAAGCGGATGGGATGCGGACGAAGCCAAGGAGAAGCCATTTTTAAGCGGTTTCTGGTCACCAACCACGCAGACCGGCCAATATTGAGGAAGGACACGTCCAAATGGCACGAGGCCCGGAGTCGTCGCCTGCTCGGCACTCCTCCTCCTCCTCCTCCTCCTCCTCTTTCCTCGACGTCGACAGAAAGTACAATTCATGCTTAAAAAGGAGATTACTGTACTAGGTACGTAAAGAAAGATCTAGCTAGCTGAAGGATTCAACCGAATTTTCCAGTCCTTGATTTCCTCGAGAACAAAGATTGGATAAGCAGTTATTTTGAGAACAATTTGAGCAAACAAATCAGCTTAGATTTGGTTCCACAGGATCACAAATCTTCGCATGAGTTGCCATGCATGCTCAGAAAATGCATGTTCAGTAACACATAGCCGTTGTTGGATTTTATTTTCTATTCGATGGGCTAACATCGTATATATTATTAAAATAATAAATTTATTATGTGATCTAATTAAAATTAATTATAAATTTATATTATTCAATATGGATTTATATGTGTAGAACTCAATTAATCTTCATCGTTATTATTAATGAGCTAATAATAAATTAGATTAATTATAAATAAGACACAGTCCCGTAAGATTATGCTCTCTAATAGATTTTCCCACTTTCATTGGTGAGGAATTACAACGTTGTTACTCTAATTCTTATGGAAGATCAGCCCCTTGTTCGCTTTTCTTTTTTCGTAGGATTTGGATCACGTGGATGACGCATAGAGACGATAACAATTCCGTTACATTCAAGTTTATCATCTCAATTCCAGTTTATTTAATTTCTATCGCAATATCTATGTAACTAGATCTTGCATGATTTATTTTTTGAGTTCATATGATTTAGAATTCATAAGATTAGAAAAATAAATTCCCATCAAGTCGTACTAGAGCCACAGTTATTTCATCAATTTTATGACATTAAGGTTTAGGGGTTTTCATCGATTTTTGATGTTTTAGGCTAGATTTGGATTCACAAGCGTAAAATAATTTTTTTGTTCGATGAAAAACTAGAAAAGAAAACCTAGGATAGTTGTGATTATCGAGTTTTTCATATTTTTTCAAGAATAACACAAAGAATGAGGTGTTGTTTTAGGGTTAACCGTTGCATTTGATCATGAATTATTGGATCTACATCAGCATCAACATCAATATCAGTGGATTGTCGTGAACAAGCAATTGACTGATATGCCTAAAAGTGTGAAAAAACATATGGGAATCGATTGGCGGGTTCAATCGCCTATAGCAATCGATTGCTAAAATATGTCAATCAGTTATTGTGACTGAAATGGCATATAGAATATATTTTAATTGATCAACCAATTCGACTACAGCCACCAATCGATTGCTAAAATATGCCAATCATTTGTTGACTTGCGGCAATTGATGTGTGCAAATCGTAAGTGTACAATTGTTGTCATGTAATAAATTATCATCCTCTCAGAGCGTAATATTGAGTACTAATCCATATGTAAAGTAGGTTATCTAAATGAGTCATAATTGAGAGAATTATGTATGAAGAGAACGAACTTAGAAAGCAAGAGTAAAATTATGAGAAAATCAATTTTAGAAGTAATTCTAGGAGTTTGATTTCATCGTGACTATCCATGATAATGTGGTTATAAACTCTCTTTTATCTCAATGTTGATCAAGCTTGAAAGTGGTCTATCCTAAGATAACCGATGCTCTCTTTCAAGTTTACACCGATGTATCTACCCCAATATAATATCTACTTTCGAGGTAACTTTACTAAAGCGATCACTTTATCAAAGAAGCTCCTGTCATGATGCCTCACAATCATCTAGGTGTTATTCCTTACTTCATGACGTCGAATCGGGGTAGAGCCCTTACTCTCTATGATAGCCAATGGATTCTCAAGCGGACTACATTCGTGAACAACCCTTTAAGTCTAGTTGTTATATGTCTGGGATTGGAATTCGCCTTTCGGTTCTTCCTCCTCGACCCAAAGTGTGTGCTAATGTCCGTTAAGTGCGCTAACAACTAAATCAAGGATTAGCATATCCTGCGATAAATAGAAATAAATAATAATATACAATTATCAAGTCATAGTCAGGTTACTCTTTAATCCTAGAATTATGGAAACAACTCCATGGAGATGAACATATAAATTGAAGATATGGAAAGACAAAAGACTAGAAAACTCAATCGTAGGTGAGCGATGTCATTTTCGAAAGATCTCCAAACTCCTCGGTGAATAGAATCCTTACGGCTTCTTGGAATGATTTTCTCCTAGGATTCTTTGTCATGGAGAAAATCGTTGATAGGGAAGGGGAGATACCCTGATCCTAGATATCTCAAACAGGTGACCCCTTAGTCCTTTTATACCCTCCAAAATTACCAAATCTATTACGATTTTCCTAAAAGGTTGGGAGCGCCACCACCATGCCACGACTGAGTTGGGAAGCACGACTTGTCCATGTTGGCTTCTAGTCAGCAAATGTCAATTAAACACGATCGTGTTTGGTAGGAATGACAATTTCCTCAGAATCCGATGGAAGATCTGATACCCAACCAAAATGGAGGAGGGTATGGAGGGATTTTTTGAACCCGATTAAATAATTGAATAATCGGGTATAAGGATTCGAATATGGGTATGGGGGGTGGATCTAGTAAAATTACCCATATCCTACCCGATTAAATTATATATATATATATCACCGACAACCAATTAAAGAAAAATAAGAAAATAAATCTGATCTTCTCCTTCTCGGTTTTTCTCATCGTAGTCTATAGATGTTTATTTTATTTTTATTGAAGTATATTTTTTTAGATATGATATTAATTCTAATATACTTTTATTGAATGATGGTAGAGTTAGATGGAATGAAGAAAATTATTAATATAGAGGATATCCAATCTTTTAATAAGTATGGAGATTGGGATGGATATCCATCCTCCAATGAGTATGGGGATGGCGATAAAAGTTGAATAACCGATGGAGATAGAAATGGATGGATTGGGGATGGATATAATAAATGGGGATGGGGATAGAGGATATGGACTCCGACCCATTGCCATCCCTAGTGTTTGGCTCTAGAAGTTCCTCGTCAGTTGCAGCAAGGAACACAGTCATGTCAAGGGACACAATCAACCTGTACTCAGTGCTGGAAGTCCAATTGTTGTTCTGTTGCTCTCCTTGCTCCACAAGTGATGCACAGCCATGTCAGGAGCATAGCTAGACTAAGCACCATGATGGAATGTATGCTCCCAAGGCTTCTTAACTTCAAATTCACGTTCTGTCAATGAAATAACACAAAGAGTAGTTCTCCAATCTAAAATGATAAAAGAAATGTAAAAGTAATAAAAGTATGCAAAATATGCTCATGTAATGAAATAAATACATGCTAAATAATACCAAAAATGTATGCATGAAACACACACATCAACAATCGATTGCTAGCTTTGAGGTCAAACACAGAATCGATTTTAATCGATCGATCGGTTCAACTGCAACCACTAATAGATTGTTGATTTGCAACAATCAATTATTGTCCTTGATGTCTAAAACAAAACCAATTTTTAATCAATCAGCCAGTTTGACTACAACCACCAATCGATTATTGATTTGTGACAATCATTTGTTGTCCTTGAGGCTAAATACAAAATTAATTTTAATCGATCGATTGGTTTGATTGTAGCCACCAATTGATTGATAGTTTGCAGATAATCGATTGTTGGCTTTGAAGTTAAGCACAGAAGATCTCTGAATCTATTGGCCAATTTGACTGCTCATAGCAATCGACTATCATACAATGTCAATCAACTGTCATACAGTCAAGCACTTAAGATTTATTAGTTGATTATTTCTATTCGGTTAAGTCTTTTACAGTTTTCTTAACTCTATTTACACATATGTTACTAAATTGAGCTAATGTGTCGGTTCAAAGAAAGACACCTTAGGAAGGTTTAGTGTATTTTGTGTCAATAGACGTATATTTATGTTGAAAATAATTGACTTAAAAAAAATTACTTTTAGACCAAATATATATTTAAGGGTAGCTCACAACTAAGTGAAAATTTTTTGTTCAAATCATGCGTATAATGTATCAGTCCAAAGAAAGACATATTACATGACTGATTATGATTGTTATGAGCTATGGGCTCATATAGCTCATAATAAGTGGTAATTATGTGCATAATGTGTCGGCCCAAAGGAATACACATTATGTGATCAACTAAGGTTTGAGCTATAATAGAGAGTACCACTAATAAATTATATTCTAGTCCAAAGATGAAATGTAATATTGTATTTGGTATCTCATTAAGAACTCATTCATATGCATGTTTTATTGCATAATTTCCTATATATATCTCTATCTATGTTCTTGCTTTTAATCATGAGCTTATGGTGTTTTTTCTCTTCAATTCCAGTGCAATCAGTAACTACAAATATTAATAACATTTCCACACTTATTTGAATCAAACTTTGCCTAATGGAAAGAATACGCTATCGTAGTCTTGGATTTCATGAACTTAGACTTTGCATTGAGACACCATCATTCCGTACCCTTGACCAGTACTATCATTGCATAGTAGAGGACTGAATTTGAAATTTGAGAATGATCTAATCACATGAGTTTGAGCATCAAAAATCCCATTTCAGCTTCTCTTGACCTTGACCTTGGCCTTCAAACACCTCCTATAGCCTCGTGCCTCCCCTGGATGCTCCATCATCCTCGCACTAGCTTGAGATGCTTCCATCAGCTTCGTCATGTCAAGTCTTTGCCAAGACTAACCTTGGACTTCTCCTTGCCAAGACTACCCACTTGGACTTTTCTTTTGCCAAGACTTCCCACTTGGACTTTTCTTTTGCCAAGACTTCCCACTTGGACTTTTCTTTTGCCAAGACTTCCCACTTGGACTTTTCTTTTGCCAAGACTTCCCACTTGGACTTTTCTTTTGCCAAGACTTCCCACTTGGACTTTTCCTTGCCAAGTCTTCAACCTGGACTTTTCTGCAAACTTGCATTAAACATGTTAGATCACAAGTATTGCCTAACTTTAAACACGGTTTAGCCAAACATTGAAACTGAATGCTCTTGGGGCAAAGATTGCACCAACAATCTCCCCCTTTTTGATGTTTGGCAAAACTTTATTTAAGTTAGGTCTTTAAAACATATAAAGCATAGCATGTGATTAATATATGATAAATAAAGCATGAATCACATGATATCAGAGCATCATAAAATATGATAAACATGAATAGCATGATAAAGCATGATTAAACATGATTAGATAGTCATGAAAAATATTTATTTCTCTCCATAGTTTTTCCTAACTTAAAACTTTCATAGTTCTCCCCCTTTTTGTCAAAGATCAAAAAGTTATTCCATAGGCTAAGTAGGGTTAAAATCTCCCTAAAATTGATTCTTCCCCTTTAGTATTGCACCAACAATCGTTTCGGAGGGAAAAGAATATCTTAAACTCTCAAAATATGCTGAAAACAGTAAATATCAGTCGACTCATAATGTATCAGTCGACTCAACAGTCGACTGCAATCTGACCCAGTCGACTGATAAACTGAATTTCAGTTATCAGAGACGAGATTGAAAAATGCATAAGTAATTGTACGAGTTTCAAAAATTTATGAAATTTCACACGTACATTACTTATGTCTAACACTATTTGAGAAAAATATTTTTGAAAAATTTTGGTCTCAATTATGGTAGTGTGATACAAATTCTAA
Source organism: Curcuma longa (assembly GCF_044706935.1). Lineage (NCBI taxonomy): Eukaryota > Viridiplantae > Streptophyta > Magnoliopsida > Zingiberales > Zingiberaceae > Curcuma > Curcuma longa. The sequence continues at coordinate 2,954,702 of NC_133870.1, read as the reverse complement.
AAATGGTTAGATAAGTTCAATAAATGTCCAACTTTGTATCAATATTTCTAATGGATATGAATTTTCTGATTTTGAGACTATCCTTAATATCCTGAGGGATTTTAAAATGTGTTTGATTTTGTTGGTTTAGGATTTAACCACAAGGCTCCCCCTAAACTTCATATAATCCTTTCAAACACTTTTGATATCATACACTCCCCCTTAACGATTCAAAATCACAACTCTTTGAAATTTAACCAATTAAGCTCCCCCTTAATGTTTTGAAATCACAACTCCTTAGATTTTAATCAATCAAACTCCCCCTTTAAGTTGTGAAATTCAATTTCTTCTTAATAGTTCAAACTCTAACTCTCCCTTAAGGTTTGAAAATATGCATTTGTAACACTTAAAAATCATTACTAAGCACATAGATAAATTCATCATATGAGATATCAAAATTTAAAACATCAATAAATGAAATATTAACATGAAAAGCATTTAAAGTTATCAAGCATGTTAAAAAATACAATCAAGTCATAGTTTAAAAACAAACATCCAAGTTCAAACATCCAAAAATAAGTCATAAATCAAAACATCCTAGCAAGATTACACAACCCAGATTTTCACCACATGTCATTTTCATCACTTGAAGAAGAAGACCACTCAGGAGTATGGAAGCACTTATGTAGCAAATTGATCATTTTCAGAATTTCTTGTTGTTGTTCATACACTTCGTTCTGTTTCTTTGCTACACTTTTAACTTCTTGGCACAGAGCACGAATTTCTGCTAGAGCCACTTTCCCCCGATCATCTACATCATGAAGTGTATCTTCTAACCGAGCAAGTCGCTCTTCATCACCTATGTTCTTGTGGTCATTTTCATTCTTCGCATCATCAGATTCAGAGGAGATTACCTCTTGAGTATTCTTCTTCATCCATCTCAAACCACCATCTGAGTAGATGATTCTTGCAAACTTTAGATGACGTGGACCTAACTGATCATAATCCTTTGAAAGGTATCTGATGGCCCCAACTGTAGTGTCAATTCCCTGGGATGCTAGGAATGATGTGATGATATGGCCAAATGGCATGAAGATCTTGCCATTGATGGGTTCAGAATGATATAGAATGGAATGATATATGTGAAGAGCAATGTCAATGTCAAGTGGAACTTCTAGAGCGAACATCATGATCAAATGAGGAATGCGTATTATCGATCGACCTCTAGACACAATAGGAAGGATGCAGTCAAGAACGATTCGATACCAGACATACTGATCTGCAGACAATTTTGTGACATCAAATCTAGTCCTAGATGCTTTCCTTGGTTCATTAAAATAGTAATCATGTATAGTGTCGATAGTCTCATGTGAGAATGAACCATAGATTTCTCCATCGACTTTAGGAAAGCATACGAAAGGATTCGAAGATGGACGAAGACCAAGGAAAGTTCTGATTAAATCTGGAGTGAAGTCAACATGCCTACCGGCGACAGTGGATATAAAGCGACTTTCAGTTATGTCGGTAGGTCTAAGATTGACATAAAATTCTTTGCACAAGTCTAAATTTATGCTACTTGTGCAATTTACAAGGGTTTCAAGCTGATAGTGCACAATACGGTCATAGATGTGAGGGACTGCAAACTGGAAGAATTGATGATTTATGTATCGACAATCTATAAAATGGAATTCAGAGGTTTCAAAGATATGTTGTCGTATTTTTGAAGGAAATCTGGGTAAAGGAGTGCGAAGGAAGTATTCAGGATCAGGATATTGCGGTAGGTCCTTATTTTTGCTAAGAACTATCCTCCTATGGGGTTTAAAAGCCATACGCTTTTGTCTAAGGATGAAAATATGCAATGAAAGATGAGAATGCATGAGAAAACAAAAGAAAGTTAGTTTTCAACAAAGATTTAGAGTAATAGAATCAAGACAAAGTTGATTTTGAAGGTATACCTCTTTGAAACCGGTTGATTCTCCATTAGAATTGAGAAAAGTAGTTGATTTGGATTAAAAGAAGGACTCCTTTGACTCTAGAAGACCTTGGGAACTTAGAGGAAGAAGAATTTCGGCAGAAAACGGCGCTGACTTAGGGTTGAAAGCAAATTCAGAAACTAGCCGTGGTTGCTATTTATAAAAGTATTCGCCTGTCAGTCGACTGATTATAGGTGAGTCGACTGGTATCAGTCGACTGGTGTAAAAACAGTCGACTGCCCTCTTATTTTGAACTTCACAGAAAGATTGGTCGAGTGCTGTGAACGTTCAGTCGACTCCTATCAGTCGACTGGTGGTCTATCAGTCGACTGCCATCGAATTTCAAAACTTCCAGAAAGATTGGTCGAGTGAATACTGAAGGTGAGTCAGTCGACTGCTCATGTAGCAGTCGACTGCCCTTAAATTTCGAAACTTTACAGAAAGATTGGTCGAGTCATTTTGGTCCTGAGTCGACTGATCAGTCGACTGATGAGAATTATCAGTCGACTGATATTCTGAATATGTTCTTTTCAGCATTATCAGTCGAATTTCAGTAATGCCATAGAAATTCCACAAAATTCAGAAAAATCTGAAATTTTGCGAGCACATTTGTTTCAATGATATCTATCAGGGAAAAATTATATTTCATGAAAATTCATCATAGTTTTTATGAATTGGCACAAACTTCAAGAATGTGCTTAAGTGTGCATTGTTAAGTATCACTATGATGCATTGTTGTGATTCCTATAGGTTTGTTACTGTCTAGCATTGTGATTGCATTTGTTATTTGATTTTCCAAACATTTTAAATATCCAATTATGACTAATGAGCAAGATATCCATGAGTTGAATATTTGCTATCCTCATAATTGGTCTATTATTGATATTTTGATACTTTCCATGCTATAACAATGTGCCATAAGCACAAGTAGAGCATGAGTATCATCCTAGCATCTCACATAATGATCAAGCAAGCTCAAGCACAATCAAAGTCATCCTAATTGTCTTGTGAGATGTTATTGTTAATGTAATGGCTCATGCATTGCTAAAATCAATCATTCTACAAAACACATTCCTAAACCCCTTCTTATATTTGTGAATTCATTTTCGGGTAAAGGTTTAGTGAATATATCGGCGAGGTTTGATTTGGATTCTATGTAGTTTAATTCTATATCACCTCTTGCTACATGATCCCTTATGAAATGATGTTTAATTTCTATGTGTTTGGTCCTAGAATGGTGAACCGGATTCTTAGTTAAGTTGATTGTACTCATGTTATCACATAGGACTTTTACATTGGTATAATTTAATTCATAGTCCTTAAGTGTGTGCATCATCCATAATAGTTGAGCCACACATCCCCCTAGGGCTACATACTCAGCTTCAGTAGTAGATAAAGCTACACATGGTTGCTTTCTACTACTCCAACTAACTAGGGAGGATCCAAGAAATTGGCATCCACCACTAGTACTCTTTCTATCTAGTTTGCATCCTGCATAATCTGAGTCAGTGTACCCTATCAAATCAAAATTTTGGTTCCTTGGGTACCAAAGACCAACATTCAAAGTTCCTTTGATATACCTCAAAATTCTTTTCACAATTGCAAGATGCGACTCCTTAGCACATGATTGGTATCTAGCACACATTCCAACCGCAAACAAAATATCGGGTCTACTAGCGGTTAAATAAAGAAGACTACCAATCATACTCCTATAGGTCTTAGAGTCTACATTCTTCCCTTCTTCATCCTTATCTAATTTTGCATTAGTTCCTATAGGGGTTGATATATTTTTGGCATTTTCCATTCCAAATTTCTTAATCATTTCCTTAGCATATTTTGTTTGATATACATGTGTTCCTTCATTTGTTTGTTTAACTTGTAAACCTAGAAAGAATGTGAGCTCTCCAACTAAGCTCATCTCAAATTCATTCTCCATATGCTTGATAAATTCATTTAAAAACTCATCATTTGTTGACCCAAAAATGATATCATCCACATAGACTTGGGCAACAAAAATCTCATTCTCCTTTGACTTTATAAACAAAGTTGGATCTATAGTTCCTCTTCTAAAGCCTTTAGAAATTAGAAAGGTAGACAACCTCTCATACCAAGCTCTTGGAGCTTGCTTTAATCCATATAAGGCTTTTCTAAGTTTATAGACATGATTAGGGTAGTCACTACTCTCAAAACCAGGAGGTTGCTCTACATAGACTTCCTCCTTTATAAACCCATTTAGGAAATGCCGATTTTACATCCATTTGATGTAATTTAAATCCCATATAAGCGGCATATCCTAAAAGTATTCTTATTGATTCTAATCTAGCCACGGGTGCATAGGTTTCATCATAGTCTAATCCTTCCACTTGGTTGAAACCTCTAGCTACTAATCTAGCCTTATTTCTTGTCACATTGCCTTGTTCATCTAATTTGTTCCTAAATACCCATTTTGTGGTAACAATTGTTTTATCATTGGGTCTTGGAACTAGATCTCATACATTACTTCTTTCAAATTGATTTAACTCTTCTTGCATGGCTAAAATCCAATCGGTATCACCTAAGGCTTCATCAATTGATTTAGGTTCAAATTGTGATATTAAAGCAATTTGATTTGATTCATTTCTAAAATGTGATCTTGTTCTAACACCTTGTTCAATATCTCCCACCACTTGGTCAATGGGATGATCTTGATGATGCCTAAGGTTTCTAGGCCTAGTGAGCTCATCACACTTGTTATTGTTGCATTGTAATTCATCATCTGAATCTCCTCTACCTCCCCCTAGATCATTGCTCTCAAGCTGTAGATTTTCAATTTCTTTTGTTATTTCTTTTGTTTTAGCATTTATATCCTCATCAATTTGGGATTTCCTAGGGTAGGTATTATTTGTTTCATCAAATTCAACATTAGAGGATTCTTCTATAATTTGAGTTCTTTTATTGTAAATTCTATAGCCTCTACTAGTCAATGAGTATCCTACAAGGATTCCTTCATCCGCCTTAGCTTCGAATTTTCTCAACTCATCCTTAGTGTTTAGGATGTAAGCCTTACACCCAAACACCCTAAAATAGTTTACTTTTGGTATCTTGCCACTCCATAATTCAAAAGGTGTTTTACCCAAGAATCTGTGAATTATTACCCGGTTTTGAATATAGCAAGCGGTATTAACCGCTTCTGCCCATAGGTATGTGGGTAAGGAGTAGGCATTAAGCATGGTCCTAGCGGCTTCTTGTAAGGCTCTATTCTTCCTCTCAACAACTCCATTTTGTTGAGGGGTCCTAGCACATGAAAATTCATGTTTATATCCATTTTCTAAACAAAATTTGGAGAAGTTTGAATTTTCAAACTCTCCACCATGATCACTCCTAATTCGGTTAATCCTAAGTTTTCTTTCATTTTCCACCCTCTTACAAAATCCAATAAATATTTCTAAGGTATCATCCTTATGTTTCATGAAGAACACCCATGTAAATCTAGAAAAATCATCTACAATCACCAAACAATATTTACTACCATTTAGAGAAGGAGTACTATGGCAATCAAACAAATCTAAGTGCAATAACTCTAAAGGTAAAGCAGTACTAGTTAGAGTTTTACCTTTGTGTGATGTTTTTGATTGCTTACCCTCTTGGCATGCATCACACAACTTGTCCTTGACATATTTGAGTTTGGGCAGTCCCTTTACTAGCTCCTTATTTGCCACCTTAGCTATTGTCTTCATGTTGACATGCCCAAGTCTCCTGTGCCATAACCATCCTGCTTCTTCTTGTGAAATAAAACACTCAACAGAAGGATTAGTAGCAAATGCCAAATTGATATAATATAAATTTTGTTTCCTATGTCCTTCTAGTATGATGTTATTCATTCCAATTTTCCTAACCAAACATTTGTTTGCATGGAAATCAACCTGATAGCCTGAGTCACATAATTGGCTCACACTAAGCAAGTTAAAACTCATGCCCTTAACTAATAGGACTCTATGAATGGTTATAGTGGGTGAGACTGCAATGGTTCCTTTTCCTATGATTTTCAACGTTTCATTGTTACCAAAGGACACATTTCCCTTCTTCATGTATTTGATTTTAGTAAATTTACCTACATCCCCGGTCATGTGGCTTGAACACCCGCTATCCAAAATCCACATGCCTTCATCCTTCTTTTCTTTTACCTACATGATACGAAAAACATCCTTTTTAGGTATCCAGAAGCTAGATTCACCTACATTTGCAAGATATTTCTTAGGTACCCATGCTAGTGTTCCCTTAGTGTTTTGCTTGCTAGATTGTGTTTGTCTACCTACAAGTGAAATATAGGACACTTCCTTAGGTCTATAACCTAAACCAGCTTTGTTGTAAACTGCTCTTTGACTGTTTAATATTAAATCAAGTTTCTGTGATCCTAAGGTAAACTTTTCTAAGCATGTCTTCAATTTTGCATTTTCCTTCTTTAATTTTTCATTTTCCTCATTTATTTCATCAAAGTCACTATGGTCACATGCAATGGTTCTAGCCTTCCTAAGTTCTTCTTTTAGGGCCTTGACTCTAGATTTTGATTTATCTAAAGAATGTTTAAGATAGTTAATAGTACGAAAAAGTAATTTCTGTTTACGACTATCCAATACCTCATCCTCGCTAGAGGAGGATTCGTCTTCACTTGATGACGCTTCATCACTGGAGGTGCTTGACTCTTCTCCTCGTGCCATGAGCGCCATGTGACGTGTGATGTGGCAAGTCTCCTCATCATCTGATGAGGACTCACTGCTTGAGTCATCCCACTTGGCTTGTGCCACCATCACCTCTTTCTTGCTTTTGTCCTTTTTCTTTTTCTCTTTTGATTCATCCTTCTTCTTTAGGTTTGGACAGTTCGGTCTTATGTGTCCTTTCCTGTTGCACTCATAGCAAGTAACATCAGTACTAAGACTTGAACTTTGATTATTACCTTGAGATGGCGTAAACATCTTCTTGAAATTTCTTTTTGTGAATCTTTTGGATTTCCCCATCATCTTCTTCACATAATGAGTCATCTCCTTTGATGTCATTTCTTCATCGCTATCTGAAGAGTCTTGCTCAGACTCTGATGACTCCTCCTTTTCCTTCTTCTTCTTTTTCTTCTCCTTATCTGCAATCAAAGCTACACCTTTCTCTTGTGTGCCCACATTAGCTTGTTCATGCAGTTGTAATTCACAAAACAACTCATCTAATTTAACACTTGATAAATCCCTTGACACTTTATATGCATCTACCATCGATGCCCATAAAGTAGTTCTCGGGAAGGCTTGTAGAACATACCTTACAAGATCGCGATTCTCGATCTTTTCGCCGATGACATGGAGTCCATTAACTATTTCTTTAAATCTTCCATGCATCTGGCTCACAGTTTCAGTGGATCTCATCGAGAAGGACTGTAGTTGGCTTACCAAGAGATCCTTCTTGGCTCTTCTAGATTCGCTTGATCCCTCGTTCAGTTCGATGAGTTTTTCCCAGAGTTCTTTGGCCGAGTTAAACGGTCCAACCTTGCTCAGTTGTTCTTTTGATAATCCGCATTGTAAAGTCGTCGTTGCTTTAGCATTCGCCTGTGCCTTCTTGCACACTTCTTTTGACCAGTCCTTTGTAGGGATAGTTTTTCCCTCTGCGTCTTTGGGTGTCTCGAACCCATCTACAATGCTAAACCAGTTCTCAATATCATTCATCAAATAATACTCCATCCTACCTTTCCAATAGGCGAAGTCGTTTCCGTCGAAGTACGGTGGTCGTGCGGTGCTATAACCCTCTTGGAACGCCATATGTTGCTCCGGTTGATTGTTAGATCCTCCGAAACGTACCTGCTCTGATACCACTTGTTGGGATCGGTTGGTTCGCTAGAGGGGGGTGAATAGCATTTTTCGAATCTTCTTTGATTGTTTCTCTGCAAGAGTGTTAGCGGAAGCAAAATATAATAGAGAAAATAATAAATCAACGCTAACCCGGTTCGTTTACTTGGTATCCACCTCCGCAGAGGTGACTACTCCAAGGATCCACACGCACGCACACACCCGCTGCACTATGAATCGTCTCCTTCTCGAAAACCTCGAAGGCGGAGAAACCTTTACAACCTTTTCGTTCTCCTCAAAAATGATGTGAAATAATGTTTTGGAGGAGAAGAAGAAAGCAAAGAATCAGAGAACAACAAGTTCTCAAAAGAAGCGCAAAGAGACAAAAGAATGGCAGAATTCTTGATCAGATCTCGAGCAGGCTTCTTTTATAATTCTGCAACATCAGTCGACTGCTGGCAGGGCCAGTCGACTGATGGCTTCAATCGGCAACAAAATCTTGCATTAAAGCGCATTAAATGCTTGCCATCTTTCTCCAACGTTCAAATATCAGTCGACTGATCCAAGACCAGTCGACTGGCATCAGTCGACTCCAATACTCCAGTCGACTGCCCAGTCGACTCCTGTCTTCCTCTGGCTCGACTGATTTTTCTGTGTAAGTCTGATTTATGAGCAGTCGACTGCTGGCAGGGCCAGTCGACTGGTAAAGCTGAAAAATCTCATTTCAGCTTCTCTTGACCTTGACCTCGGCCTTCAAACACCTCCTATAGCCTCGTGCCTCCCCTGGATGCTCCATCATCCTCGCACTAGCTTGAGATGCTTCCATCAGCTTCGTCATGTCAAGTCTTTGCCAAGACCAACCTTGGACTTCTCCTTGCCAAGACTACCCACTTGGACTTTTCTTTTGCCAAGACTTCCCCCTTGGACTTTTCTTTTGCCAAGACTTCCCACTTGGACTTTTCCTTTGCCAAGACTTCCCACTTGGACTTTTCTTTTGCCAAGACTTCCCACTTGGACTTTTCTTTTGCCAAGACTTTGGACTTTTCTTTTGCCAAGACTTCCCACTTGGACTTTTCCTTGCCAAGACTTTTGGACTTTTCTTTGCCAAGTCTTCAACCTGGACTTTTCTTGCCAAGTCTTCAACCTGGACTTCTGCAAACTTGCAAACATGTTAGATCACAAGTATTGCCTAACTTTAAACACGGTTTAGCCAAACATTGAAACTGAATGCTCTTGGGGCAAAGATTGCACCAACATAATTTTTATTTCTTATTTAGATAAATCTGATTATTCTTGTTCATTTGAAAATAAAATTTTTAATATTTTCTTAAATTCATTGACAATGATTCCTTAATTGATGAGTTATATAGATTACACACATTCATGCCTACTAACAACAAAATTATACAAAACATCAGTATGAAATGCAATTTGATTGACAAGAATTCTTTCATGGTGTGGCATAGGTGTTTAAGATATATGTCCAAACAATGCCTAGAAAGTTAATGCCATATGTAATTCTTGATTCCCTTAACATGTCAGACTTTGATATTTGCATAGAGTGTGTTAAGGGGAAAATGACTAACAAAAGAAATAAGGGTACAAGCTAATGTGATGAAGTCTTAGAACTAATACATACAAACATTTATGAACCGCTTCTTAAGACATCATGGAATGGACATAAGTAATTTATTAGTTTCATAGATGACTATTTACGATATGGTTATTTGTACCTTATTCATGAGAAGTCGCAATTCTTGGACATGTTTAAAATTTTTAATGCTGAAGTTGAAAATCGACTAGGTAAGAAAATTAAAGATGTTAGATTTGATCGTGGCGATGAATACTATAGTTGGTATGATGGATCAGGTGAACAACATCCTAGACCTTTTGTGAATTACCTTATTGAGTGTGGGATTGTACCTCATTATACCATGTCTGACGCTCCTAGTCAGAATGATATAGCTAAGCGATGTAATCGTACCCTAAAAGACAGGTGAAAAGTATGATGACTTTTTTTTTCTTTGTTGAAGTCATTGCAGGATAAGGTACTTAAGACTACAGTTTACCTATTTAATAGAGTACCCAATATGGTAAGGACTAAAAATCTATACGAGATATGGATGGATAGGAAGTCTAGTATTAGACATTTATACATCTGGAGTTGTCTAGCTAAAGTTAAACCTTATAGGCCTAATGAAAAGAAACTGGACTTAAGGACTGTAAGATGTCATTTTGTGAGATACTCTCAAAAATCTAGAGATTATAAATTTTATGACCACTTAAATAGATCCTTTTTTGAGATAGAAAATTCTAAATTTATTTAGGGTAATGGGAGCACTAAGCGAGGGAAGTATCTTTTGAGGACGAAAGAATTAACGATCCTATTAGAGTTACTACTAATGCAATAAGTAGTGGTATGATACTTATACCATACATTATGCATATTGCATGTCCAATTGGAGTAGTGAGTCAAGATATTTCCTTATCATCTCCAATACAATTGGAGAGACCTTCCACTGAGATTAAGGTACTGTCTTATATGGATGAGCAAGTACCTCAACCACCTCAATTATAAGTGTCTTTAAGGCGATCCACAAGGGATCAAAGATCCACAATTTCTCGTTATTATATTTATCTCTAAGAGAATGATTTTAACATTGGGTTGGAAAGTGATCCTGCATCTTTCCAAGAAGTCGAATAATGCTTTAATCCTGAGAGGTGGATCGAAGTCATAAAGGAAGAGTTAAAGTCTATGGTAGACAGTGGTGTTTAGAAACTTGTCGAATTGCTTGAAGGTATGAAATCTGTTGGTTGTAAATGGATATTTAAAATCAAGATGGATTCAAAAGGCAATGTCAAAAAGTATAAGACTCGTCTTTTGCCAAATAATTAACTCAAAAGGAGGACATTGATTACAAAGAGACTTTCTCACCTATGTCAATGAAAGATTCTCTTAGGTCATAACACTTGTAGTTCATTTTGATTTAGAGCTATATCAAATAAACATAAAGACTACATTCTTTAATAGTGATATTGAAGATATATATATATATATATGGTGCAGCAAAAAAATTTTGAATCTGAAGACTCAAAGCACATAATATATAGATTAAAGAAGTTCATTTATGAATTTAAATAGGTGTCCCATCAATGGTATCAAAAATTTGATCAGGTGGTTACTTCATTTGATTTTAAGGAGTTGATCAAGTTTATTATACTTATCCTGTATGTAGATGATATTTTGTTGGCTAGCAATAATAAAGGTATGTTGTATCAAACCAAGTCATTTCTATCATCTAATCAATGGTATCAGAAATTTGATCAGGTGGTTACTTCATTTGATTATAAGGAGTTGATCAAGTTTGTTATAGTTATCCTATATGTGGATTATATTTTGTTGGCTAGCAATAATAAAGGTATGTTGTATGAGACCAAGTCATTTCTATCAACCACTTTTGAAATGAAAGATCTTGGTGAAACATCCTTTATTTTAGGGATATAGATATGTTGTGATTATTCAAGATGCATTCTTAGATTTTCATAAAAGGTCTATATTGAAAATGTGCTTATGTGGTATGATATGCAAAACTATGCATCTGATGACACACCTATGTCTAGAGGTGACATATTCAATTTGCAGCTGTGTCCATAACTTGAACTTGAAATAAAAGAGATGCAACAATTTTCTTATGCATTAGCTATGGAAAGTCTCATGTATGCACAAGTTTGTACGTGCCCGAATATAACGTACATACTGGGGATGTTAGACAGGTATTTAAATAACACAAGATCGACGCATTAGAAAGGAGTGAAGAGAGTAATACAATATTTGCAAAAACTAAAGATTACATGCTCACATATCAAAGGTATAATCACTTGGAGGTGATTGGATATTCAGACTCAGACTTTGCTGGATACTTAGACAGCAGAAGGTCCACTTTAGGATATACTTTCATACTTGCTGGAAGGGTTATATCATAGAAAAACATCAAACAAACCCTGCTAGTCACTTCTACTGTAGAGGCATAGTTGATAGCTTACTACTATGAAGCATCTAATCATGAGATTTGGTTGTGGAACTTCATCACAACGTTGCAGATCATTGATGACATTGACAAACCATTGACGATCAATTATGATAATAAAGTTGTAGAACTTTATGTCAAGAATAACTGTAGCTCATCAAAGTCGAAGCACATTGACATCAAGTTTTTAATGGTTAAAGAAAGAATTTAGAGTGGTCTAGTGATAATAAAACATATTGGCATAGATTCCATGTTAACAGATTCACTCACCAAAAGCTTGTTGCCTAAAGTGTTTCATGTGCATGTGGTGGATATGAGGGTTCTTCCATTGGATGAAGTACCCATTTAGTGGAAGCCTGTATTTGGTTCTATATTAATAAACACATGCAATGGTGTTTTTCTTTATTATACGTATTTAAGTTCAAAAAACTTATGTGTATTTTATTTTAACAATAAAATAAAGTTATCATAATTTACTACAGTTGTTTACATATAGTGCTTGTAAATATGATATAAAATTTCTTTTAGAATCATAAGATTTAGATCATGATTTACTACTACAGTTTAGTATAAAGTGTTTACAAATATAATCAAGACCCTTTTGGGTCATCAAGAGGACGAGTTAAAAATTGATATGTATAGATGGCATTTTATATAATTTTCCTGCTACACAATCCATATCTTGATTTATATATGCCATTAATAACATTGGTATTGTGAGTTCTGTTAGGGCTTGTTACAATTATATTCTAGTATAACCTCTTTAATTTTATACCAATGAAGTTAATGAACCAAATTATTTTACAAGGTTGTTCTTTACCCATAAAATTTGACATTGTTGTTAATATCAACTAAGGATTACTTGTGTGTTGTATACAAATTGTTGGGATTACAATCAAAGTTCTACATTAGAAATACGTGAAGAAGATCATGAGTTTATAAGATGGAAGATATCTCTATTGGTATGAGGCCTTTTGGGAAGTCAAAAAATAAAACCATAAGGGCTTAGGCCCAAAGTGAACAATATTATACCATTGTGGAGATATGTTGATTCTATTGTACTAACAATTGGTATCAGAGTCATGATCTATGTGAAGTCATGTGGGGACCCTCAGGAAAAATAAAGGAAGTAGGAGAGGTCCTATGGTCTATGTGATGGATTAAGAGGACCAGACATCGAGGTAAGGAGGTCTGGTGGGTCAAGAGATCGAATGTCAAGCTAGTCTCGATTAGTGTATGATGGTCTTTCGTTTGAGGAGAGAATTGTGGGATTACAATCAAAGTCCTACATTGAAAATACATGAAGAAGATCATGAGTTTATAAGTAAAAGATATCTCCATTGGTATGAGACATTTTGTATAAAATTCAAAAATAAATCACGAGGACTAGCTTAGGCCCAAAGTGAACAATATCATACCATTGTGAGAAATATGTTGATTCCATCGCACTAACACAAATCACAAATAGGATGTGGGTTTACATGTGTAGAATTCATTAACCCACACTGTTATTATTAATGGACTGATAACGTCTTGGGTTGATTATAAATAGGGCATGACCCTCGTAAGGTTAAACTCTCTGATAGATTTCTCTACTTCCCATTGGTGAGGAGATAACTCTGACAAAAGACTAACCCCTTGCTTTCTTTTCTTCTCTGTAGGATTTGGATCACGTGGACGAAGCATTGAATCGATGACAATTTCGCTGCATTTGGATTCATCGTCTCAATTCCAGCTTATTTAATTTCTATCGTAATATCGATGTAACTAGATATTGTATGATTTATTTTATTGAGTTTATATGATTTAGAATTGTAACGCCCCCCCCCCCTCTTTCTTATACTAGTAGGGAGACGTTACGTACTTAAACTTTCCTTAACTTTTACTCATTAAATAAAATAACTCAAATAAACTTTTCTTTTTCTGTTTAGAATGCGGAAGCAAAAGAAATAAATATAAATTCTTGGACATAAAATAAACATTTATATAATTCTTGATCTTATTCCGCGGTTCCGCCGACACCACACATCAAACACTTCTCCAGCTGCCTCCTCTTTCCTATAACTTTTCCTTTCATTTATCTGCAATATGAGGAATGCAAACTATAAGCAACGCTTAGTAAGTACATCATCTAACTCACAAAAACCATAGAAAACTTCGTAATAACTGATTTATGCAACATGAATGTTCATATCTAAACATGTGAGGGGATTTTCAAAACATACTATTTCATAATAATTAAACATATTAAACATCCATCATTTGGGCCCTGACAAAGTACCAATGCGCGCATCCCTAACCGGTCCGGGGTAGCTAGCCACCGAAGCCGATTAGAGCGTACTAGGCACCTCGCGGCCTAGGGGCAACTTATGGAGCCCATCCCTTGGACACCTCACGGTCCGGTACTTGTCAACATCAAAATAAAGTACTTTCTTTCATATTACAATATCTTACTTCTTATATCATGCAATTCTACTATTTACATATGCTTTAACAAAATCATGCATATGCTTTAACAAAATCATGTTTATGGAAAAATACGGAAAACAACGGAACTACTCATACTGCAGGTGAGAGATGTACTTACTTCCTGCGCTAATTTTCTTACAATTCTTTCGTTAGAAAAGGAGATCTTTTCGGCGATCTTCCTATGTCTACGCGTTCTTCTCGCGGAGAGGAGAGTCCTTGTAGAAGAAGTTTTTCGTAAGCCTTCCTTGTGATCCTAGGGGACGGAATCCTCGTTCTTCGGGTTTGGGGCGCCGAGAGGGAGGAGAAAAGAGGGCGACGGCGTTCTGGGCGAGAGGTGAGGGAAGGGTTTTCGAAGATAATCAAAACCCTCTCTTAAGCCTCCTATTTATATTAAGTGATGCCTAGACCTAATTCGCCGATAAATAAAAATTCGGTTCCTTTTTATTCGGAACAGATTGCTGGGCCATTTGGTTATTGGAGATATTTTAGAAGTTGCAAATTTCTAAAGGTTGCGAGTTCAAATCTTGCCTTGGATATTTTTCTTCCTATTTATTTTAAACTAACTCGCCTATAATTAAATTTAGGTTCCTTCTTTTTTGGAACGGATCTGTTGGGTTTTTGGTTATTGGAAATATCTAAAGAATTGCAGATTCCTATAGGTTGTGGGTTCGAATCTCGCCTTGAATATTTTTTCTTTCTATTTAATTTTGCTACTTCCTCTAATCTAAAAATTCCAGAAAAATATTCTAAAATTCTAGAAAAATCATAGAATATTTCTAAAATTATTTTTGAGATTTTTCGGGCGTTACAGAATCCATGCGATTAAGAAAATAAATTCCCATCACCCATAGCTGCAGTTGGATAAGCAGAATTAGTCCATCATAGTCACAACTTCATAACAGCTTTAAGTTCATATCAACAAACATCCTTAAATATCATATACAAGTCTATAACATTATAATGTTTTTTTAACAAATAAAGATATGAAATTTAGTGTATAATAATTAATAAATTTAACTAAGAGTAGTTAAACATAAGGACATAGTAGAAGGATCCATATAGGATATAATCGATCTTATTTAGTGGGATAAATGATTGATTATTACTATTGCTATAGTTACTTATATACAAGTGTGCTAATGATATGTTTGATTAAAACTAGGTACTCCTTTAAACATGTTGGAAGATTGAAAACCACATTGTAAACTAACATTAATTAAACATGAAAACACAATAAAAAAAGAAACTCATTAAAGATTCATACAAATTCAATTAATCGTGCAAATTTAATTAATCGTTTGTTTAAAATTTACCTCTTGATACGCAATGAATCTGAAGAGCCAAGTTGATCTAAGAACGATCAATGCGTTTACGCCTCTATGGTATCCACACGAGCACAACCGTCGTTCGTCTCATAAACACGATTGAAGTATCCTCTGTAATCCACGCCATAGTACTAGCTACTATATATAAAGTTGAAACTGAATCCTAACTTTTAGGGTTATACGATCTTATTAGATGAGACCATATTCGAAAATTACTCAACCTCCAAGTCTTATCCAATAAGACCTTTTTACCTTTTGATGCATATCCATAAAACCGTGGGCTTCATTTAATATGGGATTATTTGAATAACTCAAACACATATTAGATTAACCCATTAATCCAACAAGCTTGAGATCTAATTAGTAAGATCTAATTAGATTCATCCATTAATCTAATAAGTTTAAGATGTAAAACTTAGGCCCACTTTATTTAGTCATATTAAAATAAAATAAACTTCAAAATCAATGCATGCTCTCTATGTGTGCCCCTATAGGTTCTCGTAACATTGATAGTGACTTTGAAATCTCATTTTAAAGACACAAACAATGAGTGACATTTAGTAATACATCGTGACTACCTAAGTGATGAGAATGTCATAGATTCGACCTAACCTATCTTATAACTATTTTATTGTATAACTTAGTCCTTTTGTACATGTTATTTAGATTGATTTCTGAGACATAGAGTGTGTCATCCTTTCATCAATCTATGTATTTCTTGATTTTTAAGTAGACTTACTTAATCAAATAAGCTCAATATCTTATATTAATTTATTTAAGCATAGTCATACATTTTAATATTCCTACTTAATCAAGGGGCTCATAGACATCACTTTTTGTTGGGTTGCAAGGGTGCAAACATAGTCCCACATATAAAGTACATGAAAAAGATCATAGGGTTAAAAGGATGAAAAATATCTCCATTGGTATGAGGCCTTTTGGGGAGAGCCCAAGAACAAAGCCATGAGGGCTTAGGCCCAAAGTGGACAATATCATACCATTGTGGAGATATTTTGATTCCATCGATTTTAACAAGTGGTGTCAGAGCGAGACCGCTCTTCACCGGACTAACCGTCGGATGAGCCATGATCTAGATCTAACAATGTGGTTTGAACCTTAAACAAAGGAAGTGGGTGCTCCCGTATCTGAATCAAGAGAACCAGACACCAGGTGAGAAGTCATAGTAGGTTGGGTGGACCGAGAGGTAAAAAGTCCTAGTTGCGACTAGGTGGGAAGTGATGGGAAAGTCTTGAAAAATCGTTCCGGTAGATTCTTGCAGAACAAAAATTTTTCGAAAACGATCTCAAGTTGCCCTCATAGTCGATCAAACTTCGTTTGATCGACTCGTTTAGATCATTGGGCTCTTGTGTTTGGTTTACAGGATCCAAGATAAAAAGGATAATTTAACTTATGCGGAAACATTAAATTATACCTTTTTTCAGACTGTTGCGAAGGATGTAAATGACCTCTCGATCTTCTGCTGTATCCCTCTCCCCTTCTCGAACGTTGTGTGGGCAACGATCCTCCGAGAATTTTCTCCACCAGAATTCTCCTCTCCGATGGCTAGCTTCCTTCCCTTTGTCTGGAGAAAAGAGAAGAAGAAGGAGGAGTTGGCTACCGAGAGAGTCTCGGCCACCAAGAGATTATTATCTCGTGTCTCTCAAAGCCAAGCAAGCCCCTTCTTTTATAGCCTAGCCATCTCTCAAATATGGTATAATTTGACCCATAAACATGGTATGATTGATTCGTAAACATGGTATGATTTGAATCAATCAAATCGGAGAATTTTAGAATGATTTCAGAAGTTACCAAATCGAACTCGCAGCCTTTAATGGATCAAACAATCGATTAAACTCCGTAACTTTTCCTCATTAACACTGATAATCGATCAGGTGATCGATTACCAGGCTGGTAATCGATCAGGTGATCGATTACCAGGCTGGTAATCGATCAACTGATCGATTACCAGTCGATCTCCCATGGGACTTGGTAATCGAGCTGATCGATTACCAAGGTGTGTAATCGATCAGCTGATCGATTACACTCCCTAGTATCAGTTCGAATGCTTGGTTTCTTCACAAATTCTTCCAAGGTGGACTCAAGGGTTTCTAGAGGCTACAGTAGGGACCTAGAGAAGGAATTGGTTTTGGTCTTCCGATGGGTTTAAGCTTCCCATGTTCTTTACCGAACACACAGGTTAAGTCCATCAATAATAACTCATTCCACTAGATAGTTATTATTGCACTACCGCACCAATCCCATATTACAATATGGGCTCCTTCTTACTACAAGTACATTAGTCTCCCTGTGTTTAAGATATTATATGTCCGTCAATTAAATGAGTTACTGACAACTCGAATTTAATCAACTTCTAATCCAAGAGTAGTACCACTCAACCTTATTATCATACGGACAAGGTCCACCTGCAGGGTTTACATGATAATCCTTATGAGCTCCTCAAGGGGACATCATCAACCTAGATTATAGGACACAGATTCCTTTTATAATCAACAACACACCATATACATAATACTACTTCCTAACTCATCGGGCCTATTGATCTATCGATCTAAATCTCACCCTTTGATGAATTAAAGAAGTACATATTAAGCACACGTGTTTGTTATTATATCAGGATTAAGAGCATGTACATCTATAGTAACAGAGGTTTAGTTCGATTATATAGTCAGTATAAATCGAACAATCCTCAGATGGTCCTGTTCAATACACACTTAGTGTACTAGTGTAATTCTATATTCAAGACAGACTAAGACCGAATTACACTACAACCACTCCAATGGTTTATCCAATCCATCTTGGTTATGAACACTGTTTATAACCTATAAGGAACTGATAACATGATCTTCTGTATGTGACTCCGCACACCATGTTTATCTACAATATAGATTAAATGGACACTTGCATAATATTGATCAAATGTGATTCTTATTTCAGAATGTTTAATTACACAGTTAGGATTCTGGTATACATCCCAACATGAAGTCCTAGTAGGTCGGGTGGACCGAGGGGTAAAAAGTCCTAACTGCGGCTAGGTGGAAAGTCCTAATAGGTCGTGTGGACCAAGGGGCAAAAAAGTCTTGGTAGGTCGAGGATTCAAACATCAAAATAACGTTGGCGGGCCTGTGGTCCTTTGTTTGAGGGGGGATTGTTGGGTTGCAAGGGTGCAAACATAGTCCCACATCTAAAGTATATGGAAAAGATCATGGGGTTAAAAGGATGGAAAGTATCTCCATTGATATGAGGTCTTTTGGGGAGAACCCAAGAACAAAGCCATGAGAGCTTCGGCCCAAAGTGGACAATATCATACCATTGTGGAGATATTTTGATTCTATCGATTTTAACACTTTTGTTATATGGAAGAGATAAATTTTATCTACATCACTTACATCCTTCTGCATAACTCACTATATATTCAGTGAATGACATTATAATCGACCTTGTTATAGGTAATATTTATCGATACTAAAATACACAACTCCTTATGTAAGGAATCATAGTAATTTCAAGTCAGATGAATGTTTATACCAATAATAGTCACTTTGATGATATATATAACATTCTCATAGCGAGTCATCAAGTACATATTTTCTAATAAATATCATGTGTTAATTTGACATTTTATATCCATGATTTGCGAGATTAAGTCATCAGTTAACCTACATGCTAGTCTCAATGTATTAATATTGTCTCTTGTATATTAATACTTGATTAGAAATTATTAAGAGTAGCGTTTTATATATCTATAGTCTTTCACAATTAATTCAAATAATTAATGCCCTATAGAACAGAACCTACCATTTTAGGATATTATTATATTTATAAATTTACATAGATATAATATAATAAACACAAATATGACACAAATATCATATTACTTTTTATTAAAATATGATAAAAATCTCAAATTAATCATCTCATGCATTGATTGGTAGGGGCTTACATTAACACCTTTGTCATAAAATTGTGATGTTAAAGTGATGAAAATTCATGTACGTAGTTGTATTACATATTGCTAAAGTTCATGTCATTAATGTCGTAAATTCATAACACTAAAGCTTCTTTGATTTAACGTTGCTAAAGAATGTTTAAATTTATTATGCTAAAGCATTGATTATTTGCTGATTATAAAACATTGCTGGTTTGACCATGTTAAAGGCCAGGCAAAAGATGACGATTGTTAGAGCGCTCATGACGGGGCGGGCTAACTCATAGGTAGGGGCTGATTCATCAACTTGGCAAATTATCTCCAATTTAATCCAATTCAAAGCAAGTTGCGAGTTAGGCGGGCCAACCCACGAGTTTGTTAAAAAATATAAAAAATTATAAATTTTTAAATTTGAATTATAATTTAAATAAGTTAAGTTGAAATTTTTAAATTTGGATTGTGGTTTAAACGAGTCAAACTCACTAGTTCAATGAATTTTCTATTTTAATTTTAAATTTAAAAAAATATTTTTTCTCAAAATATTTTTTTTCGGGTCAATCCAAGCTCATCATAAGCCGATCCATGTGAGTCATGGGCCTATGTGAGTCGATCCACTTAAATCCATCCTAAAATAAATTGATAAAATTTTAACTTACTCGCTTGAATTGTTTAGCAAGGTAGGCCAATCCAACAAGCCCAACCCATATTAATGTTTTACTAATTATACGTATCAAATGATTATTAAGAGACAATAATGCTTGAAAACACATCAACAAAATTATAAAAGGTATAAGCAAGTGATGTTTTCCCTATCGTATGTGTCAATTAATTTGATATTGCAAATTTTGGTGTTACAATACTTAGTTTGGGAGTTTATCTATATTATTAGCATTATGTATTGAAAAATTCATATTGTGTGAAAGTTGTTGCCTTACACATTCCATGCATTTTTCAATTCTTTTTTAATTATATTATATTATTAAAGTTCACTTTTAAGGAAGTTATTTAAGAAAAGCTTCCAAATTTAAAAAGAAACACCTTCCAAATTAAAAATAATTAATTCAAATCAAGTCATAGTTTTCCATTTTTATTTTTAAAAAATATCAATAAACAATTGCTTCAAATCATGAAATAATAAATTTATTATATAAATACTATAAATTATTGCAAAGCATTTATTTTAGTCCAAACTAAAAAAATAAATTAGATTTAAATTTTAATTAGTTACTTTTTATCATACAAATATACTATAAATTAACTCTAAACAATTATACTGAATTATTTTAATAAAACTTTTAGCAATTAAATGGAAAGAAAAATAATACTTACTATTATATTGCTTATTTAAACTTTTATAATTTGATGAGTGCTTCATCGATACCCTCCTTTACTTTTCTTCTTCGATAGTTTCTTTTATTTACATTTGGCTATTCAAACTAACCATATAATCATTAGTGATGCAATGCCTTCTAATTTGCTACACACCCCCAATTCTTTTTTCTAACTCTTTCAATTTAATGAATATTTTATTTTAAATTTAAATAAATAATTTTCTACAAAAATTAAAGTTAATTGTTGAAAATTATTATGCACCAAATAATTGTTGAAAACTTCTCATAACACTAGAAGACAATTTCAAAAAAGTTATTAGAACTTGAGAAGGAATAAAAAAAAGAGAGAGAGAGAGAGAAAACAAATTCAATTTTTTTTTTTAAAAAAATAATATCTTGACAAAATGATGAACCTAGTGGGTCATCATGTTCCTAAGATAGAATAACTTGAATTCAATTGAGAGCTCACAATCACAAGCAAACCTAGCTCTTGGATGATCGCATCATATTCTAAAGGAATTTTATCGAACACCGATTACATACCATTAGGGGTGCACTACAAGATCATTGATGAATCAATAAACTAACATATTGACCTATTGACAATCAGAGGCCTACCATTGTTTTCTTTCAAGAATCATGGAGAGTTTAAAACTAACAATTGCTACATAAAAATTTGAGATATGTAAAATGATATGAGACCCGACAACTCAATAAATACGACAATCGAGCCTTTGGAAGACAACTAGGGCTAAACTTGGAAGTGAGCTAGATTCACTTTTTAGAATCAAGACCTTTAACTTTGGAGAAATTTTTTTAAGATAACAAGTCAACGGGGGCAGAGTTTATTATGATAAAAGAGTCAATCTCAGACAGTATATCTATAATTATTAAGGTGAATTTAAGTGTTACAACGTACAAATTTAGTTTTGAACGATTAAATGCAACTTCATGATACTAAAATTTATGTGCATATATAATTTTAAAAAATTATCATTTATATTCATTATCATCAATTATCATCTAGAATAATGAATATTCAAAAATTTGTCAGTAATATTTATCATCACCGACTATCATGTGACATAACGACACTAAAATTTTACGTGCATGGTTTAGAAAATTTTATCGACGATACCTATATATTTTTTTTGAGACATTTGTCGGTAATATCTTTCGGAGACATTTATCATAGCAACAAGGAAACTATTAACATACATCCTCTCTATCGCAATAATCTCATCAATGCATTCTCAAAACAAAACCTTTCTCCTTCCATAATAGATTCACTATACGTGGCACTCCATAGATCTCCTCCTATATCTTTGATTATAATTTGCACACACAAGTGCATGCACTTTAACTAGCAAATCATATTTATATGGCTATACTACCATTTAAAGTCTTGCTGCCTTAAGTACAATTTTCCATTTGTTCTATAAATCAATTCTTTTCCTTGAGGTATTGCAAACCCAAACTTCATTTGCAATATAGTAAATGAAATATCGCAAGGTCTAGTCTCTTCTCCAATTGTGTTGTTCGCAAACAAATACTTTTAGTTGCGAAATCCAAGTACTGCAGGTAATTCATTCCCTATAATTAGTTCCCATTTGGTTTTTCATAGATGTTAAATCAAAGACCTTCCTTTTTATTTTTCTCTTTTTTTCTTGACTACTTTCAAGCATTTGTGTTTGAGGAAGAAAATGTTAAAGTTGGATCATTGTTGTATGTTGATAACATCTTAATTTTCATCGATCTCAAGGGTTTTGCAGGATCTTTAGATTTGTTTTCGAACTTTAAGGAATTACCAATGGAAAACAAAGTAGAGCAATCACACTCTGAAAGGTATATGTATAATATGGATCTTGAATGCAAATAACCTTTTTCTAGAGTGATGTAGTGAAAGATTTTCAATCGAGTTTATGTTTTTTTTTGACAGAAATATTACGGTCTTGGCTATTGAACAAAGTAATTCTCGTAAAGACGGTATGTATAATTAGTTTTATTTTGAATAATTGTCGGCAAACTATTTATTCTTTAAGTATATATATTTATTGTTTTTCCTTGGCAAATTATCCAACTTAGAGGGAAGCATGCCTATGAAGAACAGGAGAAGATTCCTTGCAATTCCTTGTAAAGAAGATGAAAAGATGAACTCTGAAGAATTAATGGTTGCTAAAGATATCATTGATGAAAGAAAACAAAAGAAGAAGACC
The DNA here is from genome assembly GCF_044706935.1 of Curcuma longa. Classification (NCBI taxonomy): domain Eukaryota; kingdom Viridiplantae; phylum Streptophyta; class Magnoliopsida; order Zingiberales; family Zingiberaceae; genus Curcuma; species Curcuma longa. The sequence continues at coordinate 2,931,631 of NC_133870.1, read as the reverse complement.
GGCCGATCTCAATTAACAACCACCTTTTGTTCTAACTTTGATAAAGCATCTAATGCTAATGGATTCCTCCTCCCACCATTAGAGAGCAAAACAAAACTTGTGCTTGACAAAGAGGATGAAGGAAAAGAGATGAGCGAAATGACAATGATCAAATGGGGTATCACAAGGAGGAGATCCAAGGTTAACGGTGGGTCGACTAATTTAAAAGGTACTAAAGAGGAAAGAAAATACTTCATTGAGGGAAGTAGCAAAGATGATGACCTCTACACCAAGGTGAAAAAAGGAAGGATGTCATCCATCACCAAGAAGAGTGGGACTGAGGTGCCTAGTGGAAGAGAATGCACTAGGGTTAGATTTCATGGCAAGGGTTGTTCTAGTTTTAGAGTGCCTACGCATGATAACCATAGTCTTGATGAACCTACTCATCCAAATGAAAGGAAGAAGGGTGTGATCAAACGTAAAATGCGAAAGACTCGTTCGATATATGAATTGCTCGAGGACAAGAGAACACTTCCTCCACCACCAACTGAAATGATACAAGAAAGCTCTCTACTTGCTTCAATTGTTTCTTTGTTGATTTCTCTAAGGGAAAAATAATTATTTGATGCAATTAGAAATTGTTATTCTATAATAAATTGTTGTATTTTGGTTCTCCTAATTATTGATAATCTATCATTTTGTGTCTGTCTACTCTTGATTGTTATGGGAAAAATTTTATTTGACTAAGTATTTTTAGCGCTTAATTGATAGAGAAAATTTATATAGAAATCTTAAGAATGCGGATGATTTAACTTAAATATAAGTTAATGACTAATTAATTTTGTACTACAAATAATGTTTTTATTTTTCATCTTTATTAATTTCCTTTGGCGTGATGAAACCTTTATTTCTTAATCAAATAATTTTTATAATTGAATAAAATTATATATGTAAAATATCATTATCAAAAGTGGTTATAAAGATTAAGAAGACAAATGCAATATAATTATTTTGATATCAACATGTAATCTATCTCACACAAAGTAATCTATCTCACACAAAAACTATAAGTGTTTTTTTTTTGCTTTATACATATCATTAATTTGGAAAGAGATGAGATAATAATGCAAATCGATTATTTAATTATCAATATGTGAAATATTATATGTTTTATTTAAGAGTTCATGTAAGATAAAATTGTTGTTTGTCTAAACTTCAATTAAAATTCACTATTCACTATGAATATAATTTATATAAAAATAGGTTTCCTAAAATAAAATCATTCTTATGCTAAGCTTTAATGTCATGCAATACTAAGTTAGAATAGTGGACAAAATCCACTTATTTTTTAAATTCATATTTTTTATTTAAAAATGATCTATTAAAGAGGTTTTTTAAAATCTTCTTTATTACTCAAACCATGTTTCCTAAGTATCTTAGATTTTCATGTATTTTTAAGTTTAAGCTAGCTTTAATTTATTGTTTCAACAAAAATGCTTCTCTTCTATGTTATAAATATGATCTCAATTAATGACTTTAGACAAGAATTATGCCACATTACGATCGATAATAGATCTTAGAATCGAAATATATATGTATATATATAAGATGATTATTACACTCTAGTTAAGCTACACATACAAGGAAAACAAGTAGAGTTAACCATTCATCCTTTAAAGTACACACATATTCACTTAATAACATAATAGCACAACTTCTAACTACCATAATAACAGTACCGTTTTTAAGCGAATATCGACAAATATTTGTAGCCTATCACAGCCATTTCTTCTCCATTGGCACGACAGCAATACCCTTTCTTTGAGTGCGCTATAGTCTTGCAATATTCCCTCACCTACAAATCCAAAACTAACAAAAATAGTGAGTATTAGTTAGCAATTATTCAAGAGTATGAATGAGATATCAATACAAAATGCAGGGCTAGCTTCTGCAATAGTATTTTGAAGTGATAAAATTGTCGTCAAAATATACAGAGAGCAAACCAACACAATTATTGCATAAAATAAGATGAGACTAACCTAACAACTAAAAAAAGGGCAAGCAAGCCTTTGGAAGACAAGAAAGACCAAATCTAGAATCGAGCTAGATTAGGGTTTAAAAATCGAGTCCTTTATTTTATGGGGCAAAAGTTTTGGGGGTTAATGTAACCCCTTAAACCTCTATAAAAGATTTACCACTATATATAAAAAGAGTGGGCACGCACGAGTATAAAAGAGTTAGTCTTACACTACCAATGATATTGAGGTGAATTCAAGTGTTAGGATGTGCAATTAAATTTATGATTGAGTGTGATTTTAGGATGCTAAAAAATTATGCTCATAATTCAAAAAAATTGTCGTTTATCATCGAACATCATCTAGGATAATGAATATTTGGAAATTTATCAATAATATGTATTATCATAGACCATCATATGGCATGAATATTTGGAAATTTATAGTTAATGTCGATTAACGACCGATTAGCGACGGAATTCTTCCGTCGCTTAAATTTCGATCGCTGATGTCAGCTTAGCGACGAAATTATTTATTTCGTCGCTAAACACTAGTAGAGACGGAAAATATATTCCGTCGCTAAATCCGAAAATGGGAACGTGGAAATTCGATGGGAAATAGCGATGGAAATTTTTATTCTGTCGCTATTTAGCGACGGAATAGAAATTTTCGTCGCTAAATTGTTAAAAATAATAATAATAAATTCATTTATTAGCGACAGAATTATAAATTCCGTCGTTAATAATTTATTTTTTTTAATTTTTTAATCTTTTTCCGTATTCCTTGTTTACAAGCTTAATCAATGGTAAACCAACAATGATATAACATAACAATAATATATTGATAAACCAAAAATGGTAAAGAACAACACTAATACAACATCTAAATACAACACAAATGTCAAAAAATCTGATACATTCCAATACAATCTTAATACAATAACATAAATACAAATATCTACATACACTGATACTGTATCAAATGTCAAAATATAATAACATATCAGAATTATATCTAAACGAGCCCAGGCGCCAAAATAAAAGATCCTACAAAAACACAATAAGATAGGTTAGTAATAACTTAATTATAACAACATATTTGAAAAAAGCATGCTAACAAGTAATTACTTTAAATAAAAATAAAAATAATAGAAATGTTAACATACCTTGCAGACAACTTACTGATCAGGAGCATTAGGATGTTGAGTCTCCGTATCAGGGTTCGCACCTGACATCGCATAATAAATAGGCAGGGGTGGCGTCGGGCCGAAGGCCTCCATGAATTCCGCCATCTGCTTTTGGAGCTGATCGTAACTATGTTGCTGCGCTTCAGCTGTGGCGAGTTGCTACGCCTCTAATGTGGAGAGTCGATTCTTTAATGTAGGGTCTAAATAATGTTCACATCTCCACAATAACATGATATTGTCCACTTTGGGCCTAAGCCCTCATGATTTTGTTCTTGGGCTCTCCCCAAAAGGCCTCATGCCAATGGAGATACTTTCCATCCTTTTAAATTCATGATTTTTCCCATGTATTTTAGATGTGGGACTATGTTTGCATCCTTGCAATCCAACAATCCCCCCCCTCAAACAAAGGACCACTGGAAGCTCCGCTACCATTTCTCATGGTCCGGCTGCCATGTCCCTCATGGTCCAGCTGCCATGTCCCTCATGGTCCGAGCCTCCCCTACTTCCTTTATTTTCCCCGAGGGTCCCCACATGGTTAGATCTGGATCATGACTCATTCGGCGGTTAGTCCGGTGAAGAGCGGCCTCGCTATTATACCAATTGTAGGGTCTAAAGAATGTCCTCATCTCCACAATGACATGATATTGTCCACTTTGGGCCTAAGCCCTCATGATTTTGTTCTTGGGCTCTCCCCAAAAGGCCTCATGCCAATGGAGATACTTTCCATCCTTTTAAACTCATGATCTTTCCCATGTGTTTTAGATGTGGGACTATGTTTGCACCCTTGCAACCCAACATTTAATTCTTGATTTTCTTTTTGTAGGGCTTCGATCGTAGAAGATGATTCGCTGGGACGACCCCTGGCTCTAGGGGCCATCACACGATCATATATGACTCTCGCCTGGGACCCTAGATCGTAAAGGGTGTAGCTCTTCTTCCTGCCATCGACCACATCATAGTAGATCTCATTCAACTGGTCGGTTGAGAGCTCCTGCCTCTCTCCTCCCTCAACTGCAGGCGCAGACGCCTGTGCAACTCTAGTAGAATATTCAACCTGTTTAAAATTAAAATAATATAAAATTTAAGATTAGAAAAAATAATTACATGGCGGTAATGTGAAATAAATTAAAAAATTATTTTCTTACGTCTAATTCCTACGAGCGAGGATCAATAAAAGTGTCATCCTTGGACTTGTGTCTTCGTAAAAATCTCCCAATAAGTAGGAGGACGCTGTAACTCGTGCTCTTGAAAAATTAAAAAGACAATTAAATAAAAGTCATGACATTACTAATTAATTAAAAATATATTAACCCTAAACTTACTAAGTCCAAGGTATGCTCCACAATGGAGTGGGATCCAGCTGTATATTTTGTGGATCCGATGCTAGGGCCAGCTAGCTCGGTGTTTCTGTTGGACCGAGCTGTCGTTGCATTTGTCTGCCATCTTTCTGCTTGTCATATAGCTTGCCATGCAGCCCATACATCGTCTGGGATCCTAGATGGTCTGGTGCCTTTTCTTCTGCATTTATATAGTATATCTTTATATAATTTGCCAGCAGCAGCATTCCAGGCGTCTTGAAACTACCGCTCATGTCCTGGCTCAAAAGTATACTTTTTCTGCAATAAAAAAAAATTAGTGGAAACAAAAACAACTTCATTATAAGGTGTTTAAAATGACTTACCACAAATTCGTCGTAGTAGAAGGTGTGCATGCCTTCGTCTACATGCCTCCAAGTATGCCCTGAACGACATACTCGCTCACGGAACTTACTAGAAATATATCCTGCAACTTTATGATCCTCTGGTGTAAAACTGCATTATAAACCATGCATGTAAATATTAGACATATGTTATAAAATAAATTATGAATTAAAAAGTACTAATAACACCAATACTTACCACCCGCCAACAACTCTCAAAACTGTCCGGCCACCTAGTGTTGCTGCCTGATCAGACATATCTATATCTGCAAAATTATAAATGAAGAAGAGGAAAAAAATGCTATAATTAATTTCTGAGGGAGCAAATCTGTTACTGCCATGTGCAAATGGATGCATGAGAGGGAAGGAGCTGAGGTTGTCACTGCCCCACATCACTTAGTCACCGACGGTTTCATTGAAGCATAATGAGTTGGAATGATTTGATTCAATGGACATCAAATAGAAAAAAAATATCAAACATGTCTTAACTAAATATAAATTATTCGGCTTAAAGAAATGGTAAGAATAACACTTATAGGTCTAGATAGTGCTCAGAAGCTGTAAAAGACATGTTCTCTAAATAATAGGCTCCATGATTTTCAACTATTATGAAAAATCCTCTATAAGATAAGAATGCTATATATATCAATACTCTTACCTGGGTACTAGATCATCAGTCGACTGGATCATCCACATCAGTCGACTGATCTTAACTCAGTTGACTGATGTGGATGATCAGTCAAGTCGTTTAAGCTTCTGTTCGCTGACAGTCGACTGAAGTAAATTCCCAATCGAGTCGATTCTCTTCTGGATGCTTATGAGACAACCTCAGTCGATTGATCTCCAACCTCAGTCGACTGATCAAGGAATCTGACTCGAC
>NC_133870.1:2775730-2925772 GCF_044706935.1 Curcuma longa | reverse complement strand
TATATACTTTGGCTTCGTCAAACGTCACCCGTAACTGGGTGGACTATAAAGGCGATTACTGGGTATGTAATGAATTATGTAGTGGGATGTGAGTGATGTAAATGGGATCTATCCCTGCTATATGACGGGAGCGATATCTTAGTACTTGATAGAGTTAGACCACTAGAGTGCATGGTCATGCCCAAATGAGTCAACATGAGATGTTGAGCTCGTTTGATTGTAGTGAGTCTACTTGGAGTTCAAGACATAGATTGATTAGAGGATGACACGGTCTATGCCTCGGTTTAATCAATCTTGATATCAAGGATAGAAGGACATGGTCACATATTGTGAGAGTCACAATTTGTAGTCACAAGGTGATGTTGGATCTCAACATTCTTGTAGCTTGGGTAGTAGTGATGTGTTGCTAGATACCGCTCACTACTTATGCACCTAAATGAGTTTAGGGCATTGCCAACGTTACAAGAACCTATAGGGTCACACTCAAAGGGCAATTAGGTGGAAATTAGGTTCATGTGATGAACCAAGAGGATTAGATTCATGTGATGAATCAAGTTGGGTTAGATGTAATCCAAACTAGACTAGTGGAGTTGATTTGATCAACTTTGGGAGATTAGAAATCAAGTTTGACTTGACTTGAGAAGGAGAAATTTTGAGGGTCAAGTTTGACTTGACTTTGTGTCATGTCATCATAAATGTTGACTTGATTTTTTGCCATGTCATCATTTATGTTGACTTGACTCATGCCACATCATGGTCAATTATTGACTTGACCATTTGACCTTTAGGTGAGGTGGCATGAGTGATGGCCAATAGTGAGCCTCCACATCATCATGCCACCTCATGGGAGGTTACAATTCATATTTGTAACTCATGTGATGTTAAAGCATTTTAATGGAATTAAGGTGCTTTAATGGGATGAATGGAAGGCCACTTAAAAGTGAAAAAAAGTGATTTTTCACACTTCACGTTGAAATTTTTTCTCCTTCTTCTTCTTGGCTTTCTTCTCCCTCTCCCTCTCCTCTTGCTAGCCAAACAAAGCTAAGGTGCTAGCACACCTTTTGTTTTGGTTTTTCCACCCATTTTGTCCGAGTGGATACCATAGATGAGACTACACGAGTAGCTCTTGAGATCCGACTCCACCGTGGACGAGCGGGATACGCGAAGGGCACGCATCGAGGGTAAAGTTCTTATCTCGTAGATCTAGTGTAGATCTAAGGTTTTTAAACATGTACATGAGCATTTTATGTTTTTATCTTCGCACGGATCCAATGGCACAAGAGTTCCGAGGTTTCCGCAATGCAAAAAGCGATTTTTGCGGCTCGGAAATCCCTACACTAGTACTGTCTTCAGGTGTTGTGTGTGTTCTTTCTGAGTCCTGGAATGAGGTCTATCTCAAACTCTATTTTCCTATCTGGTGCTAAGCCTGGTAACTCGTCAGGGAAGACTGCTGGGTAGTCACATACCACTTGGACCTCTTCTAGCTTTTGGTCATTCTCTAATTCGGTATTGACTACATGTGCTAGAAATCTCGTACATCTACTGACTAACATCCTTTGGGCTTTTATGGTAGATAAGAACTTCTTAGTCCTTTTCTTTGATTCTCTGATAAATTCAAACTTAGACTCTATCTCAGGTTGGAATACGACTCTTTGCTTACGACATGCAATGGAATCACTGTACTTATGTCACGCCCCGAGAAGGCCGTCCGAAAAATTTCGACAGCATCTTCCCAGTAACTATGACAATTCCCCTAATACAAACATGCATACACAGCCACAGGCGGCTGGAATAAGGACTACTCGTCCAAATAAATCACAACACACATCATAAATGCAAAATAAGGCCTACACGGCCGTAACAACTAACAAAATGCAAACGAAATACTAAAACCATTAATCATGACAGTTTCACATACCATAGTCAGAAAACGAAATAGAACCAGAAAACTCCAAAAGACCACAATAAGTCCACAAAACACAATCCATGTCCAAGTACAAAAACCATACTAATAAACGACAAACCAAAAAGGAAACCTCCTGTAGTGAGATGGGACCAGCTGACTGAACCTCCAAGCGCCAGTAAACCTATCTGTTACCTGGGGAGACAGAAAAACCCCAGGGTCTGGGTGGTGAGCATTAGATGCTCAGTGGGTACAAAAGAATATAAGTGCATGTTAAGATAAAGCAGGAATAAAAACACTAAACAACTAGTATCGACTGAGAGGTATAGCAACCAATAACAAGAACATGGTGATCATGGAAATATCAACTGAACATATAAAGAAGAATAGGCATACAAGGCAACAGGTATATCTACATGATCATGTATGTCATGTCATACAAATGCAACAATCATAGCAATCAATGCAACAATCAACATGCATATGAATACAGTAAACTATGTAATAGTCCTACCAACAAATGCATGTAATATGCATCAATCAACGCAACCAAAATATCCGTCACTGTCCGCACTCGTCGTCCCAGTCACTCTCCCAGAGCTCAGTGAACTGGGGGCCAGACATGACCTACTGCCAGCTCCAACAACTGACCACTATAGAGAAGTGGGGAGGGGCAGTGTGGCAGGAGGGCTATGTAGCCAGTCCTGGTCGCACCCCACTGTGGTGCAACCTCTTACCTATGTGGCACCACAACACGGTGCAGGTAAGATCCACCAACAACAACAATTACAACTATATGAATGCATGAGGATCATTCCAACATGTAATAACTACAAGTAATCAGTATGCGCAACAGGTGTCAAAGGAGTCAACATGGTATCACTAGGTATCAACATGGTAGCGACAAGTATCAACAGGAGTCAACAAGGTATCAATAGGAACCACCAAGAATAGATATATCAACATGGTATCAGCAGGAATCAATATAGATTATTCAAATGTCAAGCAAAAAGTTTCAGGCATGAATATCAAAGGTATCATCTAAATAACTACGTCAAATAACAAGGAAAGCAACAAAAGAGATAAAATAGCAACAAGATGAACATGTACTATGAAGAGACGACCTGTGCTGACCAAACACAGGAGTACCCACCTGATTAGATGATCGTAGCCAACTAGAACCCCCAGAAATACGAACTACGTATAATAGGACCAGTAAATCAAGGTCCTGCAATAAACAACAATACAATATTTATTACACATTGCTGTATTAAATTACGGTAACTAACTTCCATAGTTAACCCAACTACTCTATTCCAACTAAATTCATCCATTAAGCAAGGTCATCCTAACCAACCAACACTCTAACCAAGATATAATCTGTTGTTAATTAAGTCATTCTTAACCGGATCAATAACCAACATAATCAACCGAAACTCCCAAAATAGCAAATCAAATTCTACCTTCGGTGGCAAATCAAAGCAAGCTTCGTTCCTAATGTTAACCAAATCCCACTTAACAACCAACCTCCACCAATCGGGTGGATAATCAATTAGAATCAGCAAGATTCTTACCTCAAGGTTCTGGGGTGTTCACTGCCGATTCCAAATTTCCCTGGCTTAAGCACAACCCTAGGATCCCTACTTGCTCGCCGGCGACGGGCAGAGGAGGTCTTCGGTCAGCTGCTGGAAGGGAAATCGCGGTGGCTTCTTCTTCAAGCGGCAACAACAGCGGCGGGAAGGGAGGCAGCGGCGGAGTCAAGCTAGGCGTGCGGCTAGGGGAGGAGGTCTCGCCGGCAGGGGAAGGAAAAGAGGGCTTCCTCTCCGTGCTATGGGCGGCGAAGGTGGTGGCATCGGGCGGTGGCTTCGGCTGGCGACGAAGGCGACACGAACAGAGGGAGGCGCGGTTGGGAAGTAGGGTTGCGGCGCAACGAAGAAAACCCCGAATCGCGATTGGGAAAAACTTAGGTTACTGTAGCCATATTAATAAGTTTTCCTTACCGGGTTGGGTATTAACATCCAATAACCCATTAACCCCTAATATCCATTATCCTATTAACCCATCAACCTTAATCATATTAATTGAATTAGGTTTAATTGATCAAACCCACTCAATATAAATTTAGTTTATTTTCAATTAAAACCCCCACATTTTCGGTATTTTACATCTACACTACTACTGTTCCTGCTGTTAGTGAGTCTACTGCTGATGCCTTTTAGGCCACTGTTGCTACTGCTCTATAGTACACTGGTGCTCCTCTGGAGTCGTACACTCGTGCTACCGTTAGAGTTCCTAGGGCTGCCGCTCTTGCTCCTGCTTTAAAGTACAGTAGTGATGCTCTTGTTGCTGAGTCCAGTGGGGCTGCTTACTAGTCTACTGTTGCTACTGTTGCTACTGTTAGTGAGTCCATAGTTGCTGCTCTTGGTGATGCTGTTAGAGTTGCCAGGGTTGCTGCCTTTAGAGCTCTCACTTTGGGCTTTTGAGTTTAACTCAAGGTAAAAAGCACAACCTGCAGCTACTCGAGAAGCAACTTAGGGGGTTGCCACCTTCACTAAAGGGTTGCCTAAAACAAAGGGTTTCGTAAGCAATCATAGCCCAGTGGACTTACTCAGGTCTGCAGTGCAGCCACGCTTCCGCGAAGGATATTCAATCCAAAGCAGCTATATTTTATACCTGCTCTACCTGTACAGAAATCAATTACTTAGTTATACTTTTGAGTTAAAGAGTTGCGAGCAACATATACGCGAGCAATACATACAGGAGTAATAAACTCTGGAACTAAGGACAGACTTCTACAATCATAATTATACCTATCACTTGAAACACTTTTAGTCGCTCAATTAGTTGCTTTAAAACTTCCTAAAGTAAATACTGCTGGTGCTGCTTCTGTTGAAGCTTTCCAGTCTATACTACTACTGCGGCTGCTCCTGCTAGTGAGGCTACTGTCGCTAGTGAGTCCACTGTCGCTGCTTTAGAGTACACTGGGGCTACTAGTGTTGCTGAGGCCAGTGGGGCTACTGGTGAGGCTTTAGAGGCCAATGTTGCTACTGTTAGAGGGCCTAGGGTTAGGGTCTTCCTAAGGGTCTTCGCCTTTGGAGCCATACTATAATAATTTCCTTCGCCTTTTGAGTTTGACTAAAGGGTTAATAAATAGTGAGAGCTACTAGCTGCCGCTATGCAGCGCGGACACGCTTCCGCGAAGGATATTCAATCCAAAGCTACGGTTTTAGTATAAGAGTTGCGAGCAACAGAGTAGCGAGCAATACAGACAGGAGTAATTAATCTAGGCAGTGAGGACATACTTCTAAGATCATCAGCATACTTAACACTTGAAGCTTTTTTACTGGCTTTAAAAGTTCCTAAAAAAGTTCCTAAAGTAAATACTGCTATAGAGTACACACTACTGCTGCTACTGCTAGTGAGGCTACTACTACTACTACTACTCATGCTCTATAGGCCACTGTCGCTATTGCTACATAGTACACTGCTGCTGCTCTAGAGTCGTACAATGTTGCTCATGCTGGTGAGTTCAATGTTAGCGTTAGCCATGAACTTACGGTTAAAAGTACGTAGACCACTAATCAATTTTAGGTCCTGTTGGGGGTGTTCCAGTTAGAGGTGTTCCCCAGTTATTAGGTGTTCCAGCCTAAAAACACATCAGCAGAATTGAACGGTTTACCTTCCTTGGGTTTCAGCCCCTAACATCAGCAGAATTGATAGGTTTACGTTCCTTGTGTTCCAGCCTAAAAACACATCAGCAGAATTGAACGGTTTACCTTCCTTGTGTTTCAGCCCCTAACATCAGCAGAATTGATAGGTTTAGGGTTTCAAGTTTGACCAGTGAATACCATTCCTTTCCTTAATTAAAAACGGGGTTTCCAGTTTAGGGGTTCAGGTTTCAAGTGATACCTTCCTTGGGTTTCAACTCCAAGTACACCAGTGAATGTTATATAGTATGGCCTTGGGTATCAACTCTACATACTATCGAAGGTACAAATTGGTACAACTGAGGAAATTGGGGTACAGGGCCAACTCAAAACCAATTATAAGGCCGCCAGCGCAACCTAAAACTTCGTTTGGAGGTCTTTTCGGGGCAAAGGACGTAGACCAATAATCAAAAGCCAATTTAGGTGTTCCAGTTACAGAAGAGCAACTTAGGTGTTCGAGTTAAAGGAACGCCTTTGGCGCTTACCTCCACTAAAGAGACTTATGCAACGGCCCCAGTTGGCCTTGCCCAGGCCCTAGTTGGCCTTGCCCAGGCGCTGCACCCAAGAAGCAGATAGGCAGGTCACGCTCCTCAATCAAAGTAAGGATTGAATTCCAAGAAATCAAAGTAAGGATAGAATTTCAAGAAGTACGAATTAGGGCCCCATACTTAAAAATTCGCACTCAAAAACGAACGCAGAGGCCACAGAATCGACGTATAACGCCGTTTTGGTACCCTGTTGGGGTGTTGTAAGTCCGTACGACACTCATCAAAAGCAAACTTAGGTACTAGAGGAACTGACGAGCTTCACAGTTAGAGTTACAGAAGAGCTACTTCGGTGTTAGCTACTTAGGGCCTAGAGGAACAGAAGAGATAGAAGGCAACCAGAGCAGATAGAGAGGTAACGGGACGAAAACTAAGTAAGGATAGAATTTCAAGAAGTACACAGTAGGCCCCTGGGCGAACTCAAAAACGAATTTAGCTATAAGCAAAAAAGCGCTAGAACCACGGTTGCAGGTAGAACGCGTAACGCGTAAATGGTCAAAGTCAATGGCTGAGCTAGCAAATATTATGGTATTACGTAAATGGTGTGTACACCATTTACTCTTGGAATTTACGTAATACCAGTAATTTGCCCCTATTTAAAAGTAAGTTTGGCCATTGACTTTCGGGTAAGGGAATGGCTGAGCGAACTTACTTACATATGGGTTAGCGTTAGCCATGAACTTACGGGTCAAAGTACACAGGCCATTAATAAATAAATAAAAACAGTAGAGCCCCCTTTTGGGCTTACCTGTCCTAAAGAAGACTTTTGCCAAGGCACTGGTTGGCCTTAGTACAAATTGGGGTACAGGGTGTTACAGCCTAAAAACACATCAGCAGAATTGAAAGGGTTACGGGGTACTAGAGAGAGAGGAACTCCTTAGCCATTAAGGGCTCCAGGGCAAAGAGTAGACAAGGGAAATTCAAAACAGGCTTTCGAGCTTGACCAGCTTTCGAGCTTGACCAGTAAATGTTATATAGTATGGCCTTGGGTTGAAACTCTACGTGTACAATGAAGGTACAATCTCTAACTCAGAAATTGGGGTACAGCCCAGGGGAAGAAAAGAATTTAGCTATAAGCAAAAACGCGCTAGAACCTCGTTTTGGGGTCCTGGTGGGTTAAATCAAAGGTACCTAGACCATTAATAAAAGGGCTACTTGGGTGGTCGACATAGAGGAACGCTTTGGCGGTTCAGGGTTCGAGTTTAACGTTGAGGGGTACAGGACATAGACCACTGATGAAAAAAGCGACTTCGCTGGTAGAGTTACAGACGAGCAAAAACTGCCCTGCTCTAGTTACAGACGAGCTAGAAGGCCCACCGAAGGGGCAGAAAGGAGGGAACACCTTCCTTATTGAAGCTAAAGAGTACAACCTGTTGCTAAAGCAGTAATAAGCACACGAGCGGAGGTAGGGAGGTAACGGGCAGAAAACAAAGGAAAGAGTTAAGTACAAATTGGGGTACAGCCCAGGGGAAAAAACCAATTATAAGGCCTATGCCGCGCGAGAAAACCTAGTTTAGAGGGCAACGCGGGACCCCTAACATCAGCAGAATTTTAAGTAAATGGCTGAACGCCATTTACGTAATACCAGTAATTTGCTTTGATGGCCATTCAAATTCTGCTGATGTTAGGGGGCGGGGCAAAGGACGCAAAGGACGTAGACCAATAATAAATTTTAGGTCCTGCTGGGGCAAAGGACGTAGACCACTAATCAAAAGACAACTTTGGGGGTGTTCCAGATAGAAGGAACCCTTTGGGGGTACTACAGATATCCTCGAGTTAGAGGAACGCTTTAGCCATTAAGGTTTCCAGTTTCACCAGTGATACCTCTTCCTTGGGTTTCAACTCCACGTAAAATCGAGGAAATTTATACACCCATTGCTTAAGGACGTCCGGTAACCCTTAGTAGTATTGGGGGGAAAGAGGATTCGTTAAGAAGACTCTTTAACCCGGAGTAGGCTTTTGAACCCGTAGCTTTAACACTTACTAGTAGTAGGCTCCTTAAACCTTAGTACGCTTTTGAACCCTTAGTAGGCACTTTAGAGTTGTTTGATGCTTTTTGTTCTTAGAGGCTTTGAGTGTAAAGAGACTTTTCTAAGTGTACAGATACGACTATAGGATAGAAAGAGACCTCTGTCCTGATACCTCAGACTGACGTCCTGGGGCCGGTGAGAGGTCCCCCGAAAGGGCCAGGTAGGAGCTTAATTCTAGAACTGTCTATGATAATGTACGATGGACTGACAGTGTTGTGTTCTTCAGCCATTGCTGTATATATCTTCAACTACAATCAATGTCTGCCCTGCCATTTCTCTATCTATTCACATCCTCAATCTGTCCTTTCGCTAGTCGCTTTGTTTAGAACTATTGATAATTGAAAGTATAGTTCATCAGTAAAGTAAATCAAAATGTATCAACTTGATTTATCTATGATCAATATATCTAGACTGCCATTTCACTGTATCTTGGCATTTTCAATGTGTTCCTTTCGTTACTCACTTTGCTCAAGACTGCTGATAGTTGAAATTTTATTAGTAATGCAAAAAACATGAAATATTTTCTGTTTTTTTTTTGGTCTTGTATGTCATCTTCACAATGTTTCAAGTACTTTGTATTGTTTCTATATTTTTATCATTGTTGATCTAGACTACCAAGTAATCTATAAGATGTAATTATATGCTACATTGTTTCTCGGCAAAAAAAAGTTTTTTTTTGCCTAAATCATTTAGCATTTTTATGCTCTATGCCATTTTCATGAACATAAACTAATATACAAATCAGCTGCATTATACAAATTACAAATTGATGTCATATTTAATTGCATCTCAAGTTGATCCTTTAAAGCTTAAACAAAGCAGCTGCATTTATAAAATTACAAATCTGTGTCATATTTGACGACTGCGCGCGTCTTAAGTTTATCAGTTTAAACTTTTTAATTGTTGAAAAATATAGTTCGATCGAGTATTTAAATCTCACTAGCTACAAACTGTTTTATAAATTAAATTCCCATTTAAAAAACTCAACTTGGAGTATAATTGGAGAAAATAAGATCTGAAGCATCTTTTCGTAAAGGCCTAGAAGAAAAAAACTAAGGGAAAATTAATAGAGATCTTAAACATCTTTCATTAGAAGAAATAGAAGGAGCATGTAAATATCAATTATGATAGGCTTTTTGGTAAAGTGCTAATTAAACTATATATATAATTTGCTTCATTTGTCTAACTATTTTGCTTCAATAATCAATCGCACATTGCTATATCTACTGCACGCCGCTGCCGCTTCTGCCCACGCGATCGTCGCCGCCTTCCACCCGCGACATCGCCTTCTGCTCGCGTTGCGACTCCGCTGCCGACGATGTGACGCCGTCTGTCGATCCGCCACGACGCCCCTTTTCTTTTCTTCTCTGCTCGCCGCCGCCGCCGGTTGGTTGATTCTCCGCCGCCGCGTGGAGAAGACCAGCACCGCCTTCCTTGGGCAATCGGAGCTCGCCGTGAGCCGCTGATCGCGTGTGGCGATTTCTCCTTCAAGGCTTCGCGATTGAGAGCCTCAGTTTATTGGACCAGCGCAGCCTTTCTTTCTCACGGTAAAAGAAATTTCTTCTTATGGACTCGTTTTGTTTGCAAAGATAAGTTAGGGTTTCCATTGCCTTCTGCATGCTAGGTTTAGCCCAAAAAGTACCTAGATTGAGTTCTCCTGTATGTCTGTAAAATGTATTTAGTTTCTCCTGTACTTCGTTTTTGGGAGTACGACCTGTATGGATTGGGGGTTAGGGATATTAGAGGTTAAGGTGACGTTGACATGGGATTTTAATTTCGATTGTTTCCTTATAGGCTTAGATTTTGAAGTTATTATTTTTATCCGATAATATTTTGATTATTTAAATTATTTAATATTATGTGTAGATATTGGTTCGAGTGGTGCATGCTGATTTGCTGACACTCAGAGCTTGGTAGACACAAAAGTGGGTACATTCTATCTTTGGATTTTATAATTTTCCCTGTGCATGAATAAATAAACATTAAATAGATATATATAGTTATATGTGTTATAATTATTTTCGAAAAGGGATTAAAATGATTCTTAAAATATTGAAACCGAGTTAAAATGATTAAATCACTAAAGGGTAAAGAATTGATTTTATTTCCTGTTCACATATAGAGTTCATCTGGGGTAAAATGTAAACGGGAGCTTTAAAAATTCAAATAGATATTCTCATTTACTCTGTTTATTGATACATGTCTTTATACTGCTTGATCTTTTATTTCTTGTCACTACAAGAAAAATGATTTTAGAAGACACTATCTAATGAGGCATTTTAGTTAAAATGCATCAAAATGTAATTTTTGAGGCACTTAAAATTTGAGTGGCATTTTTGTAATAAAATCATGAGAATTGCAATTTTTTTGTTTTTCTTTTCCTTTACTTTTTCCCTCTTCTTACTTCACAGAACCCTATTATTACGGTAACAAAAATAAACAACACTCTTTTAATTATTATTGGCTGTTTTCTTTATCTATTTAAGTATTTTTTTTTTCTTTTAATATAAAAGTTAATCGTTTATCTATTTAATTGAACGATATCTAGCACGATTTAAGTGATGATAAAAATATTTTATATACTCTAAAACTAACCATTAATAGTCGTTAAAACTAATCGTTTAATAAATATAATTAAAAAATTATTTTCTTTTCCGTTTGTTTTCTTTTTTTTGGGGAAAGGTAAATATGTATGGATGAAATGAAAAGAAATACAGGAGCTGTGCTCCTACAAAGCAGTAATATCGCCCGGCTAGCTAATGAAACACTCGTCGCTGCCACTCCATCATTGAGTTTGCATCTTTTCCCTACTTTAATCCGTCCGCGAGAGTAAACAGAGCTGTAGCACGGCTCTCTTCGAAATTAGGGCTTTATTTTTCAAAATCGCCCGGTTCCTCTGGCTCAAGCTCCATGACTCTGGCGCTGGAGGCGACGGGCCTCGAGCGGCTGCCGGCGGCTGCGGAGGAGGAAGGAGAAGAAGAGGGAGTAGAAGAAGCGATCGAGCGGGAAGCGGCGTGGTGCTGCCAGTGGCCAGTGTTTAGGTTCGATCAGGTGCCTCGCCGGCTCTACCACTTCTGCAGTCAGTTCCGGGACGGTTCAAACCCTGAAGCTAACTTCCTGAAAGGGGTCAAATGGTCTCCCGACGGTTCCTGCTTCCTCACCAGCTCCGACGACAACTCCCTGCGTCTGTTCTACTTGTAAGTGCCCTCTACCTTTCTCTTCGACGAATTTCCATCATGATATGCCTTTTATCCAATTAGACCGGAGGATGCTTTTATTGCGGATAAGGTGGAGCCTTCTGCTGCTGGGATTGACGGGCAAGGTATGGATGTCGGTGCATACTAGGAACATGATCCACGAATTCACTTTGCTATTTTTTTTCTCGCGATTTGATGCTTCCTGGTGCTTGTTGGAGTAGATTCGTACGGTTCAAGTCTCATTGTGAGGGAAGCGGAGAGTGTCTACGACTTCTGTTGGTTCCCTTACATGTCTGCATCAGGTGTTAATCTTCTTACTGGTTTATTGACTTGCCGTTGGATGATTACAGTACTAAGGATAAATTCACCAGGGTCTAATTAAAAATTTCAGATCCTGCGAGCTGTGTATTTGCCAGTACCACTCGTGACCACCCAATTCATCTGTGGGACGCTAGTTCTGGTCAGGTGCTTTTCAATATATGAGCTGTTCTGCTGCTCCGTTTGACATGATGCGGACATGTTGTTGATTCATTTGTCTTTCCTGTTGATAATTGACAGCTTCGTAGCACTTATCGAGCGTATGATGCCATGGATGAGATAGCAGCTGCACTTTCAATTTCATTCAATACTTCGGGATCAAAGTATACATTCTGTATATCATATATAGAGGAATACTTCCATTTACCACCCCTTCATTGTTACAGAATCAAATCTTTTCTTCCTATAGGCTTTTTGCTGGATATAATAAATCCTTAAGAGTGTTTGATGTGCATCGCCCTGGTCGTGATTTTCAGCAATATTCTCTGCATAAAGGAAATAATGGCCCATCAGGTAATCTTTCTAAAATACTAGGACAATCTTCGGTATGTGGTTGCTTTGCAGGTAATGGCCCATCAGGTAATTCTTGTTGTTATATGTTTGTGTTTATCTCATGTCTATAACCACACATTTTCAACCACCTTTCAACCGGTCAGTAGTCATCATCTCTATGTTGTCTTACTAATTTAGTAATGATTGATTTTCTTATCAAAATAGTAATTGGTAGTATGTAGCTAATGTCTTTGATATTGCTCTCCTGCATCCAGATGAAATGAGTGTGAGCATGCTCATGACAAGTGAAAAGATATCAGGTCAAGCTGATAATGATCATAAATGACAAAATGTTAGATCCAATATCATCTAATCCTTCAAATAGATAACATAATGAAACAAACTCTTATTAAAGCTAAATATAATTAGTGAATTTCAAATTCGGACCAAGGTATGTCCCTTAGGTCATAACATTGTATGTTTTGACCATTAAGGGATGTGTGCGAGAGCTGGTTCAAAGAAGCTTCTTTGAGTCTAATTTTTCTTCTCACTCCTTTCCTATGGTTATATTTCACCTACTCAATGAACCTGAGTGATATTTTTCCTCATGACTTTTGTTTTATTAACAACATTTCAATTGATTAGAGATTTTAAGTCATCTGCCTATTCTTTTTTCGTATTTTTTCATGTGCCCCTTTCCTTTGTTTTTTATGGGGTCAATTTTTTGCCTTTTAATTTTTTTGCTCTTCCAGCGCCTATATTTCTAATATAAAATTCTTAAGCTGTCAATGTTTTCTTGTTACTTTATTCTTCAGGCATTGTATCTTCTATTGCCTTTTCTCCTACTCACAATGGGATGCTTGCTATTGGCTCTTACAGCCAGACCACTGCTATCTACTCTGAGGATAATATGGAATTACTATATGTACTACATGGTCAACTAGGGGGTGTTACACAGGTTAGTAGGACTATGCATTTACTTAAACACCTCTGACAATTGTTGATGGTAATTATATTTCCAGGTACTATTCTCAAAAGATGGATACTATCTCTATACAGGAGGGAGGAAGGTATATTGCATCGATTTGCATATACCAGTAATGTTGTAACTATGATTTGCAAAGTATGATCATCCATTGATTTCCAATATATTTTAAAGTGCAATATTCTTTTTTGGATGATAGTTTTGACTTTGCGATTAATGGATGATAGTTTTGTCACATTTCAATGTTTTAAAGTTAAAGTGCAATATTCTTTTTTGCAGTGGTATATACATGTAATAATTTTTGTCTTTTAAGACATTGTAAAAGTCATAACAAAAGCTAGCGAGGCACAAGCAAATGCCTCAACAAATAACAAAAGGGGTCCATAATAAAGAAGTGCCTCAACAGATAAATAATTGGATATTGAAGAAAAAAAGTGCCCCAATATATAGCAAATGAGTTGTTTTTTGTAAAATTTATTCGTGCCTCAAAATGAAATTTATGAGGCATAATAAAACGCCTCAACATATAGCAGATAAGATATTTTTTCATGCCTCAAAATGAAATTTAAAAGGCATAATAAAACGCCTCAACTTATGACAGATGAGGCATTTTTTTGTGCCTCAAAAGGAAATTTAAGAGGCATAATAAAACGCCTCAACATATGATAGATGAGGCACTGTTTTGTGTCTCAAAATGTAATTTAAGAGGCACAATAAATTGCCTCAATATATGGTAGGTGAGGCACTGTTTAGTGCCTCAAAATGTAATTTAAGAGACACAATAAATTGCCTCAATGTATGGCAGGTGAGGCACTGTTTTGTGCCTCAAAATGTAATTTAAGGGGCACAATAAATTGCCTCAATATATGGCAGGTGAGGCATTGTTTAGTGCCTCAAAATGAAATTTATGAGGCAAAATAAAACGTCTCAACATATAGCAGATGAGACACTTTTGGATGCCTTAAAATGAACTTTAAAAGGAACATTTAGTAACGCCTCAACAAATATCTGTTGGGGCGCTAGTATTTGTTGTGACACCTGCTTGTACGACGTTTTATCCTAACGCCTCAACAAATCAAAGTGTCACAACATAAATCTATTGAGGCACTTTTTCAGCGTCCCAACATACAATTTTTGTTGTAGTGTGTACTGTTAATATTTCATCCTATTGATACTTAACCTTTACATGTAAACTCTATTGTGATACCTTAAAGAATAAATAAGATTTAATTGGATTTAAGTTGGTCGTTTAGACCAAATCCAAAAGATATATACTGAGAATGTAACAATTATGATAACTGATGAAAAAGATATAACGTAAAATGAGATAAAATAAAATGATAATTATTAAAAGGTGTTAACTATGAGCCTAGTTTTTGTCACACCCCGCACGAACTAGGCTTGCCACAATGCTAGCTTCTCTCGCCGCGCGTGAACTGTAACAAATGTCAAAGCAAAATATAAAGTAAAACTAAATAACTTGACTATATGCATACCTCTGGAATAACTCCCTTAATATTATGTACATATCTCAACAATTAACCTGAAGTCAAAGAAAAGGGAGAGTGAGCACAAAGTGCACAGTGGAGATACGAAAGACGTGCATGAAAATATTAATAAAAAGATCAACAACATCATGTGTCTTTTATAATTTTCATGTCATTAGTCTTTTATTTTTCTTTTTTTATTTAATAACATCCGTTCCCATTATTGTCTTATTTTATTCGATCACTCAATACGATTTCTTGAATGGGTAAACGACATTCAATCTACTCATCTAGAATGTGTCGTTTAGAAAAAAGGTGAACAACTTGCCTTGCTTCCACCTAATACAAACATATCACATATTTATAATTATTCCTTAACATTCATCTTGTATTGTCTTTTGAATTATATTCATTAGTTCTCCTTAATTTCTCATTTTTCACCATTACACATTATAGTCTTATTTTATCTATCACTCAGCATTAGTTTGTTCAGTGGGTGAACCACATATAACATCCTCAACAAAGATGTGTCGTATAAGTAACGATGAATGACCTGCATTCCACCTAATATGAACACATCCTGTATAAATGAAAATCTCAAGGTAAGATACCTGCAGCTCATTCGAGAAGGATGCATCGTATATAAGAGTAAACGACCTATAATCCACTCGTAATGAAAAACATTGTATGTATGCACATATACATGCATAAGTTGGGTGAACAACATGTAATCCACCCAATACGAATTACATCATATGAATGCACATATACAAACACATAGATATATAGGATGAACGACCTGTAATCCATCCGAAAAGTGTCTCACATAAAAATAGGATGAACAACCTGCAATCCATCCCGTGAGATGCCTCACATAAGAATAGGATGAACGACCTGCAATCCACCCTATGAGGAAAATTTCATCTCAATTTATTCGAAGTTTAGGCACATGCAGAAAGATTCGAAGGCTCTTTCAATTTGCGGAGAAAAGAGTTCTATATTTATAGAGTTATTTCCCTCATTACTCTGATATAATTAATCTCAAATCTTCTATAATAGAAATAATTGAGATCCATGACACGAGAAGTATATTCACTTCTTAATTTACTTAATTTGAGAAGTCATATATCTTCTTACGAGCATCGAGCCGAAGCTTTCTCTCGTATTATTCAATTTTTTATAATAATATCATTTATATTATTTATTTACTTTAAATTCTCATGAGGTTTGAATTCTCTTTTAGGAAATTATCTTAAATTTCTCATATCTCTCAATTTCCAAATCTAAATGGCATTGATCTAATTTGATAAACAACACATTGTTATATCTTGAAATAATTAAAAAGGGCTTGGTAAAAAAATTAAAACTTATTGGACCTTTATGCAAAAATGCAAATAAAGGGATTAACATGATTTTTTTATTCCTTTCTTTAAAACCTCTATAACCCTAAACCCTAATATTCTTTTCTCACCCTCAAACTCCTCACGCCGCCGACCGCCGTCCTTGCTTCTTATCGTCGTTGTCGCCAACGCCGCCATCCTTGCTCCCTGTCATCGTCATCGTCGCCGCCGTACGTCGTCGCAGCGCTGCCAACAGTCCAAGCGCGAGTGGATATTTAATTGAGGTGGAGTTCTCTTGCTTGATCTCTTTCGATCTCCTTTCGTACATAAATAAACAATTTAATGAGATTCCCTTTTACCTTGATCGTTATATGGATTTGGAACACAATTAACAATTCAAATTTCCTTTGCTATTAATTTCGTGGAGACGGCTAAAAGTTGAGAATTTGGAGATCTTCCTTTGTCATGGAGTGACTCTTTGTCATTTCAGACCCTGCATGGGTGTCCTCGAGTTTTTCCTTTTGTAGCTTCCTTATCTGCTTCATTGTTCGATCTACGCTTTCGTTCGTTTTTAAATTTGGTAGTTCACCAAAAATGGATATGAAACATTGTTGCAACTGCATTTGAAGTTCTTGCCAGAGTAGAGCTATGTTTGAACTATTGTTGATTACTTATCTTGAGTCTCTAGTTGCACTGCTTTCACAGTCGTTCATTTATCTTTGGTTTTTGGAATGAAATTAATTTATGCAGTTTGTGAATGTCCTCCAAGACTAAAACCTTCCATGCTCCTTTGATTACAATTCAACAATTTCTTATCTTCGATTAGCATCTAGTGTTTTTTTTACTTGATCCTGCGAAATTTATATTTCATGAACTCATTGAATATTTAATGCGCAAGCTTGAAATTTTTTTTATGCCAGATACACCATCCAGTGTGAAAAAAAAAAGAATAACATCATTACTCTTATGAACAAACTTTCTGGTGATTTGTGAATTAACATATGTTTGTCACAGGCTTGATTTTTGAGATGTTCTTAATATCATGAACTTATGGAAGGCTGAATTAACTTTGTTCAGATCATATACGATCTATTGTTGGTTGTCCAAACATTTGATCATGAAACTTACAAAAAAGAAAAGAAATAACCTGAATTATTATGAGGAAATAAAGAGTAGATGAATATCAAAAATAAATTTTATTCATTAAATTCTTATAACTGAAGCAAGCTATATAATCATACGAGAGAGCTTCGACTCAATACTCGTAAAGAGATATATAGCTTTTCAATGCAGTTAACAATGAATGAAGAAATTCTCTATACATATAGAGCGCTTTGCTCCGCAGCTTGAAAGGAATCTTTGAGTCTTTCTACGCGTGCATAAATTTTGATCAAATTGAGATAAAATATTTCTTACAGGATGCATGGATTGCAAGTCAGTCATCCTATTTTGTTATGTGAGGTATTTTCGGGTGGACTGTAGGTTGTTCACTCTTTATATGTATTTGTATATATACATTCACATCATGTATGTCGTATTGGGTGGATTGCGAGTCAATTAGAGAAGGGTTTTATAGTGCAACATAGTGAATAAAATATTGCAAGGTTTATTCTCTTCTGATCTAGTTGTGTTGTTGACCAACAAATACTTTTTGTTGCAAAATTCAAGTGCAGGTAATTCCCTATTCCCATCTGGTTTTTCATAATGTTAAACCAAAAGACTTATCCTTTTTTCTCTCTTTTTCTTTTACTACTTCAAGCATTTGTTAGTGGGAGCATTATATTTATGCTCAAGGAAGAAAATGTTAAAGATGCAGTTGTGGTGCTATTAGATCACTGTTGTATGTTAATAACATCTTTTTCATCTTAAAGGTTTTGCATAACCTTAAGATTTTTTTTCAGACTTTTAAGGAATCAATGGAAAACAAAGTAAAGCAACCAGAGGTGTATGCATAATGGATACTGAAATTAAATATATAGTCAGTGTGGTAGTCTTTGTGGACCGATCTGATATACTTGAGAAGGAGGTAAATAACATATTTTTTTTCTCTTTTTCATTTTGATATCGTTCTTATCTGCAGAGTTAATTAAGCAACATAAATAATAAAACGAGTATAAGAACGATAAGAGACACATCGATTTATTTGGTTTATATATAATCCCTCGAGATTGTTATGTCTAAGGCTATGTACGAAACATCATCCACTAGTACTTTTCCTTTCCGAACACCTTCTGATGGCGAAGAAATATCTTATAAGTTTGAGATAACAAATGCAAACATAAAATATTAATAAAAATAATAATAACAAGCAATAAGAACGTTATTGGATCTTTTGGAAGCCCTAAGTCCACCGACACTATTCCTATCGCTTCCTGGATCACCCAGGCTGACTCAATTGCTAGTTTGATCCTCTTTGACTCTAGATCAAGCTAAGTTTTCGACTTTCAATCACCTGGATCAGCCCTCCGATCACCTGAAACTTGCTCAAAACTCATCCATTGACCGAATGACTCATAATCAATCAAACCTAGAGTTTTCGATTGATCGAACATGTTCCGATCACCCGAACTAGTTCGAGTTGCCCGGACTTGGTCTAGTCTCTGGACACATTATGATCTTTTCGAACCTTGAGTCTTCATCCAGTCTTCAACTTCATGCAAGTCAAAAATGCAAACATACAATATATACTAAATCTAGTGTCTAGTAACCTGATCTAGATCGGACCCGAGCTCGTAATTGGGTACTTGTTGACCCAATTGTCAGGCTAGAACAATAATCGATACGGTAGGGTGTTGAGCCGGTTAAGGTTTACATGCTTGGTTAAACGGTGATTAACCACCGGTTCAGTGGTTTTTTTATAATTGTTGTTATATGAAAATTTGGTTAAAACAATTCCATAGTCAAGACTCGAGCCCAAATCTTCTAGATGAGAGCTAAGTATCCTAACCAACTAAACTAAAACTTATTTACATTTTTATGTATTAGTTAATTATTTATTAACTAATCAATAATTTTCTTTTACTATATTGCTATTCTTAATAGTTGAGAAAAAAGTGAATAATTTCTTTCAATGATGTAATAGTTCGTTTATACTAGAAGGAAAGAATAAAAATAATTTCAACCGTTGAGAAAGGAGGTTTTTTTTAACGATTGAGATTATTTAATTTTTTATCAATAATTATAATTTAGTATCAGTTATTCTCCAAACTCTATAAATAAAGAGTTTATTCCTCATTTTTCACACCATCTTTTCTACTCTCATCTCTTAATTTTGAAATGTTGATCATTTTCAACTTCAATTCTCCAATTATAAGTGTGTGGACTTTGATTCTCATATATCCTAAGGGATACATAAGCAACTTAAATAAGTACAATAAGTACAAGTTATTTTTTTATGAATTTACAATTTTAATTTTTTTTATACAATAATATTGAACCGTTATGAACCGTGGCAAATCGTGAATTGACAGTTCTGAATCATGAACCGTAATCATCATGGACGGTTAAGGTTAAGGGTCGACCAACCAAGAACCGTCGAAGTAGTGGTTCTGAACCATTGAATTGTCGGTTCTGAACCGAGGTCGGGTCTAACTTGATTTATTGGGCTTTCACTTATGTGGAATTCACTCCTCCAAAACATCTCACTTGCTTGGAGTTCACTCCTCCAAGACTACTCACTATCTAAGTTTCACTCCCATAGGATTTTCTCTTTGCTCGGAGTTAACTCATCTAAGACTTCTCATTACCTAAGATTCACTTCCCTATGATTTTTCCTTTGTCAAGGATTCGGTCACCTTTGACCTACTTGAGTTTTTTCTTACCAGACATACAATCAACTTTAACTTGTTTGGACTTTCCCTCGTGCCTAGGTCAACCTTGACATGTTAGGACTTCTAATTTGATTGTCAAGCATCGGTCACCCTTAACCTACTTGAATTTCTCACCAACTATCAATTGTCTGGTCATCCTTAATCTGTTCATCCTTGATCTACTTGGACTTTACCACTCAAATATCCAATCAATTTTGAATTGCATGAACTAAACACTAACTTGATCAACCTTGACTAAGTTTATTTGGCTAACCTTGACCAGACTCCCCATTAAATATATTGGTCAAACAAATATTAAAATTCTAATGGCCAAATTGCATCAGCAATCTTCTAATTCTTGATTATCATCTTGTTGGAAAAAAATTACATAAATAACCTTTTTTTAAAAGTGATGAGTGATGTTGTGAAAGATTTTCAAACAAGTTATATATATATACAGGTTTGATATACTGCGCGACGAAAAAACGCGATCCCGTGCGTGATCGATCCACGCCGTCCACGCCCGATCGCGATCCCGCAGCCGTCCCCGCGATTGCACAGTGTTTCTCCTCGGACGTTCGTCGCTTTCCGACGTCCGTTCATCGCTGTCCGACCACCTATTGCCGCCGGACCGGACCATTGGAAGCGCAACTCGACCGGCGGTCCGGTGGGTGCCGGATTCCGGCCCCGATTAGGCCGGAATCCGGCCGAATTCCGGCCGAAATCGGCCGTCGACGCGCTGGTGGCCGATTTAGACCGGAATCCGGCCGGATTCTGGGCGAAATCGGCGTTCATCGCGTCTGCTGTGTTTCGGTCGGAATTCCGTCGGATTCCGGCCCAATCCGGTCGGAATCCGGTGCTGATGTGTGCGCCGTCGAGTTGCGCTTCCAACGAGCCCGGGATGGTGGCCGGCGGTGACCGGACGGCGAAGAACGGCGGCGATGAACGTCGAGAGGTCGGCGGAGCGTACGGGAGTCGGGATTTTTCGTCGCGCGGGATATCAAAACTCTCTCTCTATATATATATATATATATAGATTTGCTATTCTGGGCGACAGCCTCTTGCGCGCCCCGTGAGCGCCTCCATCCGAGCCGTCCATCCGTCCGATCGCCCGATCCGAGCTGTCCGATTGCACAGTGTTTCTCCTCGGACCTTCGCCGCTTCCCGCCGCCCGTTCATCGCCGTCCGACCACCGCCGGCCGCCGGACCGGGCCCGTTGGAACCGCAACTCGCAGGCGGTCCGGAGGTGGCTGGAGTCCGGCCCCGATTCGGTCGGAATCCGGTCGAAATCGGGGCCGGACTCCGGCCGCGGTCGACGCGCCGGCACCGGGCGCGTCGACCGCGGCCGGACTCTGGCCCCGATTCGGTCAGAATCCGGCCGGATTCCGGCCGACAGTGGCGCCAGGCACTGTTGCCTTGTTTCGACCGGAATTCCGGTCGGAATCCGATCCGATGCCGGTGTGTGCGCCGTCGAGTTGCGCTTCCAATGAGTCCGGGATGGCTGCCGGCGGTGACCGGACGGCGATGAACGGCCGCCCGTGCGCGGGGGTCGGGGGATGCTCACGGGGTCGCGCACAGTGCCGTCGCCCAGAATAGCAATTATATATATATATATATATATATATATATATATATATATATATATATATATATATATATATGAAAAATGATATCCTGCGCACTTTAAAACACGTGATTGTGCACGACATTAGAATCGGAGCGTTGGAAAAAACTCTAGATGCCTGGAACAATAAATATATATATTTTTTATATGTTATTTTAAATTTTTTTGTATGTTAATACTATAACCCAACTCCTAAACTCTAAATGAAAAAAATCTTAAATGGCTTAATCGTAAGCCAAAAGAATAAATAAAAAATAATTTTTATTTTAAAATTTTTTTATGTTTAATACTATAACTCCAACCCCTAAATCTTAAAAGAAAAATCTTAAATGACTTAATCGTAAACTTAAAAAAATAAATAAATAATATATATTTACTGTTCTAGGCATCCGAAATTTTTTCGAGCATCCCGATTCTGATGTTGCACACAGTCGCGTGTTATATATATTTGAATAATTAGCAAAATACCTATTCTCTAAATATATTTTTTTACTTGAAATTTTATTTTATTTTTATTTTTATTTTGCCAAACAAACATAGAGGGAAACATGTCTCTAAAGAAGAGGAGAAAATTCCTCATCGTTCCTCGTAAAGAAGATGAAAAAGATGAATCCTAAAGAACTAATAGTTACTAAAGATGTCACTAAAGGTAAAAATAGATGACCAACCAACCCTAATTAACAACCACCTGTGACTTAACTTTAATGAAATATATGATATTAATGGGTTGCTCTTCTTGCTAACATCAAAGAGCAAATCAAAATTTGTGCTTAACAAAGTGGATGAAGGAAAAGAGATGAGTGATGTTGCCATTAATACAAGGGTAATGGAGATTAAATGAGAATGACCAAATGCAATATCACAAGGAGGAGATCTAGGAGGGTTGTTAGTAACTCAACTAATGCAAATGGTACTAAAGAGAAAAGAGAAACCTATGTCGAAGGAAACAACAATGATGATGACCTCTACACCAAGGTGAAGAAAGGAAAGGCATTGATAAGCATGAAGTGTGGGACTAATTAAGGTGCCTAGTGAAAGAGGATCCACTAGGGTTAGGATTAGTCGCGATGTAGTTTTAGAGTGCCTATGCAAGATAGTCATAGCTTTCACAATGGAACAAAACATATAAATTTGATAGAGACAAAATGTATACAGATGGTGGAACAAACATAATTTTTATGAGAATGATGGTGATTTTAGCTTAACTATGAGTTAATGACTAATTAGTTTTGTACAAACTACAAAATATGTTTTGTTTTTTCATCTTTATTAGCTTCCTTTGATGCAATGATACCATTATTTCTTAATCAAATTATTTTTTGCTGCATTTTGTTTGTTATTGAAGAATTTAATATAAACGAAAAGTTATATATATGAATTATAATTAAAACAAAATAACACTATTTGAGGTGATTATAAAGATTAAGAAGACAAATGCAATTATTTTGATATGAACATACAATCCATCTTGCACAGAACTGTGTTTTCAAGTCCTCTATTATATCAAGGTTTAAATAGTTAGGGTTTCAACTTTTGTAGATAGTACAAGGATTCATCTACTGTTAATGGTTATATATAGCTATTTACTTTAAGATTCTAACTTCCAATTATTTCACCTTTATTCATATATACTGTACATTTCTGGATATGTTTTTTGAATGGGCGTATCCAACATTTGACATAATGTAGTGCATGCTTTTATGGGTCACAAGCTTCTGTGTTCATTTCAATTTTGGATGCATGACTAGCCACAATGTGTTCTTGAATTCTCAACTTTGACAAGTAGGAGCTCATTTAGTAATTTTGGCTAATGCAGGCACAAAATCGACAAATTATGACACATTGATACATCAAATCTTAGGGAGGTTGTTACAAGTGATTCAACTAGAAAAAAAAAAAAATTAGATGCACGGCTCATCACAATGGATTCTAGGGGCTCAATGATGTGCTTGATTCTCAATTTTGTGCACTGGAAGCTCTTGTAGAAATTCTAGTTAAAACTGCTATGTGAGCTCAAAGTTATCAAATTGATAAATAGTAACCCACATCGACCCATCAAGTCTCGAAGAGTCGAATAGTATGTTTGTTTGTAAAATTAGAATACTATCGACTCATAAGCCTTAATTAACCTCCCTTCTCTCCCAAAAAAGTTATTAGGTTTAGGCCTATACAACCATCTCTCACATCATTTATCCCTATATGATCACACTTTATAGGTTAAGATTGGATTCAATTTATCCAACATAATTTTTTAAAAATATTAAAATTAATTATTAATTAATAGCAACCCAAAATCAAGGAAAAATTCTAACATGAGATTCTCACTGCCTGCCAAGCTATAGCAAGCTAGATGATGTGGGAGACCTCCAGCCACCAACAAAAGATGAGAGCATCAAAAATTTTAACTCACTCAGTGTAGATCTCTAGTATCACAACCATCAAGCTCATACTTGCTGTTCGATTGTGGTAGCCCAACTCACTCAGCTAGCTCACTTGATCAATCTTAGCCCATTTAATTATCTCTTCCTGAACATCCATACTTGTTCCCATCTAACCCAAATTGTCCCACACAATATGCCCATCTCACTCAGCCGGTAAGGCCAACCCAACCAATTCAACCTACCCTATCATTTGACACCCCCGACATATTCATCCTGCTCAAGTCACTCAGTTAATCCTATACAACCTCAGTAAGCCATAGCATTTTCCATCTCAACTTTCACTAACTTTATGAACTAGAGTAGATTATACTCTGGAGTTGCATATCAATAATGCGTAAGTCTGTTACTGTATTGTTTTAAATATACCTGACAGTCATTTAGCTAAGAAAATTCCTTCCAATTACAGACAATTGCCCACGCCTTCCTTTGAATGAGGCAGATAGTGCATCTTCAAAAGTTTCCAGTCCAATTTAGATGACCAAGACCAAGCTGTGACTGTTGATAGGTTCCAACCTGGGGGCCTGGAGCTGCCAGCCCAACCCCGACACCTCCACCAATGGCTGGTGAGACCTGATGGTGCAACAACTGATGAGGTGTTGCTATGGACGCTGGTTGAGTTGGATGGTACAGACCAGGGTACTGGACATGTGGAATCTGTGCTGCAGCACTGAATGAAGCATGGCCAGCATGTGCAGCGGGCATAAATGCAGCATGTGGTGATTGTGCTGGTAAATTGTAGTAAGGAGCCGACTGCAAGTTTGGAACATCTCTGGGTGTCTGAATCCATAAATCAGATGCCTCTGCCTGCAGGAAATAAAATAACGTTAGGATAACCATGTTTAGAAATAAAAAGCAGTTCAACTTTTTGAACAAGATTTAAGCATTCATAAAGCCCAGGGAGAAATTAGTACAGTACTGAACATTGCACAAAAAAGTCTAGTGATAATAACATGAAAACTATCTTTAATGCCTCTATAAGGTGAAAATCCTGTATTGAAACCATTGTCCAGACAAATACTTGCAGACAATATAAAGATGTCCAGAAAAGTGTGGCTTCTGTTCACTTGAGTTGATTAGACTGCGCTATAGAAATGCCATTAGAGACACAAGGTGGCGAGAATACTTCATATCATATCCACAATAAAAACATAGTCAAAGCATATCCAGAAAAGTAACGAGTTCAGCTTGTAAGGGTTATGGAACACTCTTGCCTTCCTCTCTATTACATCAGTGAGATTAAAAAAAAAACATGAAGCTTTCAAATAATACCTGTTGATTCAGCACATAGAGACTGTTGTCTTTATACTTGACCCTGCTGAAATCTTCAATGCCTGTTGTACTGCCAACAGCAACAGGAGAACTAATACTAAAAGCAGAATTGCTATAACTGGTATAGGCAGTAGGGCTACCAGTGGGAAGTGGTTTATACTGTGGCTGGGC
Organism: Curcuma longa; assembly: GCF_044706935.1. NCBI lineage: Eukaryota > Viridiplantae > Streptophyta > Magnoliopsida > Zingiberales > Zingiberaceae > Curcuma > Curcuma longa. Next base: position 2,900,454 of record NC_133870.1, on the reverse strand, counting down.
ATATTTCATGGTGTCAGGAGAGATCTGAGAGCTTCCTCCTGGCATCAGAACAAAATTATTTCCATTTGGCGGGTGAGGATATGCAGGATTGCTAGAATAGTTTGGCATTGCAATTGGAGGAACATAGATTGGCGAAAATATGTGACGATATGGAACAAAGTTAGGGTAATGTGGCATGTGAACTTGGGGATACATCTGCGGAAGTGACTGCTGAGGCTGATGAACAAATTGTTGCTGCTGTGTGACAGCCACATTGGATAAAGGACTGAAACTAGCAGCAAGTGAGTTCAGCACCTGCAGAAGAAAAATGCAACCAATTAAATAAAATTAAACACAAAAGAATAGAGGCAAACACTAGTAAACCAGAAGCACAATGCAATCAGGCATCCACGCAACAGCAATGGCAAAACAGGGCATCAACAAACCAAAAGGTATATTATGTAGTAATTAGCAATCTGACATAAGTGAGACTTGTCCCACACATAAAAACCAACCTCGGAAGATGAAGCCAATTCGTGAATGTGTGCATTGTCTTCCATAACTGTTCTTAAAAATGGCGCATCATAACCATTTTGATTGTCATAGGCCTGTTCGAAGTAAAAACAAAATAAGTTAGAATATCGCCACAATAAGATCAGCTATTCTTACTACTAAGTGTTATGAATCTCTATTTCAATAGTTATCAGCCTCACAGTTCAAACTAGAAGCAATCTATGTTGCCAAACTTACTCCAAAGTTCGACAAGCTTTCTGGATTTTTTAATTGTTGTTCTGAACTGTAAAGACTGCCACTTTTGACTAATCCAATGTCTGCATAACTTCCAATATTTTGAGTTGAAGACTCGTTTCCAGTGGGCAGTTCCTCAGATTCTGCAACTGATGCAGGATAGTCAGATTGAGAGGTTCTAACTTGGACGTCCATGGTACCCCCATTAATAACAGTAAAAGTGTCCTCATTAGAGACAAGTGGAGGTGAAGCTGATGAACTGGCAACAAATTTTTAACATTAAAACAGAAAAAAATGTAATGATAATTAAAAGCACGAGGCAATAAACTGCAACATAGCTTCATGATTGTTAGCAGTTTAATTAGGAAGAAAAATCTAGGGAAATATTAATCAGTATAAAGTCAAAGATGAGTTCAAAATGAAAAAAATGAGAGATGGTAGAACCTCATAGAAGGTTCATCAGCAACTTCATCTGCACTTTGAGATTGGTTATACGTATATCTGTTTGTGTCAAATCCAACTTCAAAACTGCCAAATGTCAAGCGTGCAAGTTCCGATTCTGGAACTTGTAAATGTTGGGGTATGATTACGTGTCGATTTTCTAGGATACTAAGTTTTGACAAGTTCTTAGACAGTCCAGTAACATCAATCACCTTTGAGCTAATCGAATTATCAGCAGAAGATGGAGCAGCTGAATCTGTTCCATATGTAGCTGGTACAACAATATTGGGTTTTCTAGTAGATTTTGGCTTCCACTCCATGTTGACCTGCATGGCTGCAAAGTGACTGTCAAAGCAAGCATAAAAGTATATTATGACAGAATCTTCATGCCAGAATGCTACATAGTTAACCAAAAAAATTAGCATATGTAGTAGAAACAAACTACTAATCATTTAATAAATGCTAAAAAAGAAGTCAGGTTAAGGGAGTATACATTGCTCGCTTACATTCCAGCTCTAATCATGAAACCTCGTCACCACTCTTGATTTTTAGCAAGCTCAAGATTGATTATTATCTTGCGACTGCACCCAATTTGCCACTAGCTTAAAACAAGTGTCTCATCCATCTCTTAATCTCAATCTAGACAGGCAAGTATGGATTAAGAGCGAATACACCTGTCTTGGTCATTAGTGGTCACAAAAACCCTTGTAAACTCAATTTGAAGTTGTTTATGGTACCAACCAAACCAGGAAAGAAAAAGAATATTAAATAGCAAATAATGTTAGAAATAATATATCTACGTATTTATCATAAATCTTATTTTTATTCTTCATAAGATTTTTATTGTTTATTTAATTCTATTCAATAAATATAAATAATTTTTATAATCAAGTAAACATTCACTTATATATAAATAATCCAATATTATATTATATACCAAAAATATTGTTGTATTTGACCAAATATTATCAATGATCTGATATTTTTTTGAGAATAATAAAAAAAAAACTATTGATATTGTAATAAATGCATATATGATCGCTAATCTAGTTATCTCATGTATGAAACATGATATGCATCCTTATTATAATTAGATATCATTTATCATCTCATAAACAAAAATATTTTACTTTCTTAATTATGCAAATTTCACTGATCCTAGCACCTGTTGTGGAATTTGCACTACAAAGTCCTAAAACAAGTTGCTTCAAATTTTTCCTTCCAAGTAAAAAATATGGTCAGGACCCACATCCAAAGGACAGTTACTTCTTGCTACCATAACTGGAAAAAAAAAATTTGAACTAGGGATGTTATAATTTTACAAATAGCCACTAAATTACACAATTTTGAGATCATGACTCCTCTTGATCTTTCAATATGCTCTCACTCTCCTCAGAATAGTGCTCAGATCGGAAGCATGACAAATGGCACCGGCAGTGACTGACAAGTCATGATAGAGGCTAATGGACAAAAGTAGCACTAGATCCTATAAAGTGGCATTCGCCTTCTCAAGCTCAAAAATCAAGTTCAATTTTAGGAAGAGTAGGGTGGTGGTATAGATCGAAGGCACCTATAGTCCCTTGGAGATGACTTTTGGAGATTGATAATGCTTGGATCGCCAAAAAAAAGGCTTGCCCCCAAGCTACTTAAAGAAATAGAGCACGGCTGCCGAGTCCATCTACAGAGACCACATTGCACCTTTGTGGACAATCTTATTTTCCCCCTCGATGAAGTTAAGTTCTTCTTGATAGGGGAAAATGATTGATAGGGGATAATGATGCAAAAAAGAAAATAAATTGAAGAAAAATTTGAAAACTTGGATCCAATTTAATTTTAATTTTTAATATTTGGTAAATTGTTGAGTTATTGATAGTTTATGGTTGTCATATTTTTCCTTTTAGTAATTAATGAAGTATTTATTTTCTAGTGTTTATTATGGTTGGGAGTATAAAAAGTAGTCTAAAGTTAATGCATTTTTTTATCTATCAATTAATAAGAATCAATTTTATTTCTTTGTGAGAGAGTTATCATTTTGAGGGTGTTTGCTTTGATCATCCACTGTGATATGTCAAATCTCCTCCCTCTTAATAGAAGTAAATGTTAGAATATTACTCATTTTCTTTCAACAATTTTGCTTTTACATCTTGAGTAAAAAGTAGAACCCTAAATCTTTTCTATTCTCTACACTATCCAATTGCCAATTCTCATTGTCTCCATAAACTGGAAGCCAATGAATAGATTAGTAATTATTAATCTTCAGGATCATCTTCCTTTTCTCTATCAAGAGAGCAGATGTCAAGGGTTCACTGTTCTTTCTTGAAATTCTCATCCCTTTTAGTTACTAGAACCACATCTCTTTTTGCACAATCCGTCAGCTAATTTTCCATTCTTCAAAAAACCACATGCATCTGTGGTGGCTTGAATTTGGTCTAGAGCATCATGCCACTAAAGTGTCCATGTGGCACCAAGATTGTATCTTCACCAAGCTGGATGTAACTAATATCTTCATCAAACATTTAAACAGTATGTTTTGAAACGACATTAATATATATAATCCAATTTGAGGGGCATTAGAGTAGATAATTTTTTATTTTTTTATAATCCAAGTGTCCAGGCTTCACCCAACTAATAGGTAGGCAGCTTACCCCCTGGTTCACCTACCGGATAAATCCAAAGCACAACTTATGCACACTTAGAGGCCAACATCTAGAATATTCGACCCTACAAGGATTCAAACTCTGATCATCTTATTTGTTCCCCTAAGTGTTTTCCCACTGTACCACACCCGTGGGGACTTAAGAGTAGATCATTTAGTTTGCATGGCTAGTTAAGTAATTAATGATTATGTTGTGGTATATATGGATGCAATGAACTCGTCTATTGCATATACTGCTGCTATCTTTCTTATAACTTGATGAATTAAAATACAGATATTAAGCATCATGCATGCATCTAACCATGATACAAGGACGACATTAAGAATGCTAGTAACAGAAGATTTACCTTTATGACTACCAACTGACTGACGATGCACCTTGCCATTATGTTGGTTACTTGGAGCAGATTTACCCATAGTTGTGTTGAGCACAGTAGGCACTGGAGTAGAGACTTGGTTTAACTGATTGCTCTTATATGCAGGAATTGAATGACCAGGTAATTCTGTCTGTGGAGATACTTCCTTTCTCAGTAGAGAAATTGAAAAGGAATTCGTAGAAACAGATGACTGAGAAGCCCCATAATTGGGAGGTTGTCTCTGAGCACCAACAGCTCCAACTTCACGACGAATAGCCCCAACTTTTCCAGCTGATAAAGAGTTAGCAGATGGGACATGCACAGGATCTGAGAAGGAAGAGTACAAACTGTCACTGGAATTGCTTGGTGGGGTTTTAGAATGAGCCCTATAATTATTATCGAAATCCTGTGTCCTGGACAAGAGGGCAGTTGTCTTTGCCTCTCCATGCTGACATGCCCCATGACTGGCACTTGAGCCTGTTTCATTGGCATTACTAGGTGGATCAATAGACTTGCCTGAACCTGCTGATATGAGTTGTCCTAACTTTGGTGCAACAGAAAGCTGTCCCTCCAATCTATCTCGGGCATTACTAAAAGTGATAACATGTAAAACAGGAAACCATGTAAGATTTAACACTTTTTTCACATAAAAGAAAAAAAGAGCGTACACAGCTATTGACTTCAGTATCATGGATGCCTTGAGCAAAAGCCAACATAACACAAAAACTGAGAGAAAGTTGCTCAAATTGTCACATTTTCCTGGAAGGCTCATGGTTATAATTTGGGCAGAAAAAAAAAAGAATCATCATGCAAGAAGACCAAATATAGTATATCAACTATCTTCTTCACCCATACTTGCACTTGCCACAAAAGCTCATTTTGATGATTCTCAATGTATAAAAAATTCTCACAGACTCTTTAACTACCCTTGCCATACCCCTGTTGAAGCAGACTCCACCTGGTACGTCTATTGAACGAGTAATAAAATTTCATAAACTTGTGTCGCATCTATTCAAGTCCAAAAAACTTAAGTTGCTTCTAGCATGCAAGCAAGTAATCCCCAGCCATGTTCATCACTTTGTTATTTCTCAATTCCCATCCCAAAGAACATCAAACAAAAATAAATTTATGAGAGAGGAAAGAAAGGCCATTATCAATCACCAAATTATTTTGGTCAACAATGACTTGTGCAGAAATTTGAAAGCTGGCAATATTTGTCAAATTAGTGAATGTGCGAACTCTTGATATGCCGTCAAATATTATGGCACATGTTATTCGTATTCTATTGGCTTTTCAAACATTACCAAACCAAAATTTTGGTGATCTTCTACATCACTCATGCCATTTCTTAACAATTCACAATTACTGGAATTTTTATTGAATGAAATATCACTAAATTGACAACCTCAATGATCCTTCAAGCTCTCATGTTCTACCTTAGCACGTCATCAACAAAATGTGTTCGTCACTATTATTAGGAGTCATGTACATAAATCTATCCCTCCATTGAGCTGTATATCACTGTTCTCCAGTGATATATTCAAATTTAGTGTTCTACTCTGCCACCATCTTCAAGTCGTACAAACACTCAATATAATTATATTACAACCACCAACCCAGCCCCTAAAAAACCAATGAAGGTGGTGCAGCCAATGATAATAATGCACTTGAAGGATGTAGTTGTAATTTAGCCTCTCCGAAATCCAAAAATAAGGAAAACAAACCTCTTCTCAGTGGCACTTGACAAAGTGTTTCCAATGCTAGAAGTTGGCTGATCAATTGTTTCTTGTACAGCATCCTCTTTGGCATTTTGGTTGGCACGGTTGTCTCTAACAACACGAAATTGTCTGTTGATTCCTGCATCGTTGAACAAAACTCTCTAAAAATTTATACATCATGAATATGTTCCACAGAATATAATGGGCAATGGAATTCTGAAAGACAAACCCCAAACAAATATACAAAGCCATTTTCTACAGTTCAGAGATTAAGAAACTTATTAAGAACACATTTCTATTTACAGATTGTGCCTACACTCTTCTTAATTCCCACATGAAGTAAGATATCATTTAAACAAAAATAATGAAAAAATAATCAAGTTTCAACAAAATGCATGGCGACATTTTTGGATTTGGAATATCATAACTATTTTTTGTGTTTCTTCTTGTCCTCTAGAAGCACTAGTGTCTTTATTTTTTTCCTTTGTTCTTAAATGAGAAGTAATCTGCACAGTGGATCTAAATATGTGTGATGCACTTGAGTTGATCACACCCAAAAACACTTGAAAAAAACAGGGGGGACAGCAGTTAAACGCTTACAGCAGCAGCAGATAAGCTTTAGCTGTAGAAATGCTATGAAGTCAGAGGAACAGTATGAGCACCCTAAAAACAGGAAAAAGAAAAAAAAAATGACAGTAGCAACAGCAACAGACGTGCAGCAAGAAAATAATAGAATAGAAAAAAATTGACTAGTTAGAACTCTCTGGTTCATGTATATGCTAAATAAAAGGTCCCATTTTGAATAAGGAAGATGGAATTTACACATCTTAAACAGAAATCAGACCTGCAATGCAAGCAGTTCCAGTCAGTGACTAACTATTGCTCAAGAAGAACCAAATTAATGTATTCTTAGGACTGGACTTCAACAAAAGATATGTCATATGTTACTTAGACTCGGGACAAGTGACGTCGGACGGGATAATGATTATCCAGCGGACTGTATTGATTCCGTTGATTCAAATGTGAATGCTGGAAACAATCTTCTAAAACTTAATGATTCGAAAGAATACCAAGAAATAGAAAAATAAATGACACTGTCGAAAATATTATTCATTAACAACTTCCTAACATCAACTAAACAATTACTTTAATGGACCCAAAACCTTAATTTGTAAAAGATGAAAATTATCAAAAATATTCTAAAAATAAAAAACAACTCAAATTTTACCAAAAATGAAAAATATCAAAAATAGTAATAAAAATCTTCGGATCCTCCCGCATCAGTCGCTCCGGATTGAAAAAACTAGTCCTCGAGTTTAGACTAGTGTCAGGTGGTCGCCCAGGAGGAAGATCATCTGACACTAAATCGGTAAAATCTACTAGCAGCTGATGAACTTTGAGAAGCCTCATCGATCCGCTGATGTCCTTTTTGTGCTTCCTCTTGAACTCCTACACTAAGTAGCTCACCATCCTAGTGTCGAAGTCTTCACCATCAAGATGCATGTTGTTGGCGATCGCCTTCACCTCGATAATGCCCACTTCAATGGTGAGAAGAGAAACATCGAAAGTCCTACCTCCGAGATCAAAGATTAGCACATTCTTCTTGCCGGAGTTGCTCCCCTTCATGTCAAGGTCGTTGGCTATGGCTGCTGCCATTGTCGCCATGGCTGGAGATGATGATAAGACAAGACCCCAATAAATATTATTACCAAGGTTAACAGCACATAATGATCATGAAATTTTATGGGATTCTACTATTACAACTATCGGATTGGATTGCTTTCCTCCATCGGGCAAAAATAATGGTGCAGCAATTGCATAGCTTGCTTGTTGGCTCCAGAGTTATATTTCTGTGTCAATTTCATCCACCTCATCATCGTTATAAACTGGATCACTGACTATTTCGATGTTGTCGTCCTTATCTCTCAAAAAAAAATTTATCCAAATTAAAATAAAAGAACTTACGACCTTTAAGATCTCGGGTACTACAATCACAATGTGAGACTTCCTCAATCGGAACATGTCTATCACTACCTCGATCACGTACCTCACGATCTTCAAGATCTTGCGCTACTAGATGCTGGAATAACTCCGTGATTTGTCTCTGTAGATCTTCTAGTATCTCGTCTCGAGTGCTACAATTATGGTGTAAGGCTTCTTCAACCGAAACATGTCTGTCACGATCACGATTACCACCACGACGATCACCCATGGGATCTAAGAGCTCCAAGACTAACTAACGTCGGACAGAATAGCAATTATCCTATGGGCAAGATTAATTCCGTTGATCGATTGCAAATGCCAAAATCAATCTTCTAAAACCTGTTGATTTGGAAGAATACCAGGAGATAGGGAAATAAACAGCACTATCGAAAATATTATTCATCAACAACTTCCTAACATCAACTAAATAATTATTTAAATAGACTTAAAATCCTAACTTGTAAAAGATGAAAATTATCAAATATTCTAAATACCAAAAAACTCAAAAATTATCAAAAATAATAATAATAATCTTCGGATCCTCCTACATTACAAAGCAAACTAGCTATATAAATCTCATGCCTTATAAATTAGCTTATTCCGTTCATGATTGTCAAGGTCTACTGATGACTATATGGATTGCCAAGTTAAAACAATATCAGAAAAGTTGTCCAATCATGCTCAAAAAATTAGTTATCACACAGAACATCAAGAAATTTGCAACAACCCAAGGACCAAAGAAATTACCTAGAAATGAAATAGATTCCACTAGAAAATATATGAAAAACTTTAAAATTTGAGCAAATCGAGAGTGAAAATGGATGGATAGGTTGAAATTTGGATGAATTAGATTTGATATGGAACACTCAAGTATTTAGCAATGTTTTTGTCAATCCCAACTTGAATCTAGCAAATGAAACTATGAAACGCAACTAAGAAGGAAAGATATTCTTCACTATCACAAATTCCAACTTAAATTTCTCAACCTCACCACAACTCGATATTGTCACAAAAATAATCATCAAACTTTTCTCTAGTTAGATGGGATGGAGCCCCTCATCTATCTCTTTTCCTCTTTCTGAGTAAATTGAGCAAAATTACTATTAGTTGAGAGAAATCTCATAAATCCATTCACTTTCAGATGTGATGCAAATTCAAAAAAGCCTACTAATATGAAATATTAACTAGTAAACTAATATTATCAAATATTATTAATAATATAATATTATTTAATTTAGACTAATAAATAATTTCTAGCATTATTTAAATTTTATACAAATAAATAAGATTTTTAACATTTGTTGTAATACATTCTGACTTTATTATTTATTATAACACATTTTTGATTTATTTCTTCTATATTAATAATATGATCTAATTTATTAAAAATCTCATACATGCACATTTATCTTAATGATCTATTATTACCTAATAGCTCTAAAATATAAATTTATCATATAATAATAATAATATGATATTATTAACATTGTCATAAAGGGGGTATCCCGGTGCACAAAATTCCCACCAATGCAGATCTCAAGAATGATCTATTGTACACAATCTTACCCTGCATTTGCAAGAGGTTTCTGTGACTCGAACCTGTGAACTCTAGTTCACACGGTAGCAATTATACCATTGCGCCAAGGTTCCTCTTCTAACATTGTCATAATAATATGATATTATTAACTTGATGTAGCTACTAAGATTGGGACAATATATTATGTATTCTAATCCAACTTTATTAGTTCTAATATTTACTAATGTAATGTGAGTTATTAATTATATGATGTTTGATGAAACATAATGTGCACAAGTGTTATGATTGAACAGAATTTGTTGTCTTATAAAGATATTTTATCTTTTAACAAATCTGATTTTGGTTTTTCAATCATCCAATTCTGATACCAATACCAACTTGACAATCATGATTCAGTTCTGCACTACTTGTAAGTGATATAACTAATAATTTAAACCTCCTTGTTGCTTATTTGCTAAATATAACTTATGAAGTTATGACTTATTAATCGTGATTTAGCGATTAATAATTTAGGTGTGATTGTGAACACTTACTGAACAGTTACAAGGTATAACTTATAAGTTCTTTGTTTCTTTAATAGAATACATATCTTAAAATTTTTAATAAAAGATTGGGCCAACTTATAACCCCACCACCTTAGATGGTTGACATCTTCACAATTTCTTCGTGTCCAAGCCAGATATCTTGACATTCACCTAGAGTAGGATGAAGAAGAACTATTGCCAAACCACTTGCCTCCTGTCCACTTATTCAAACAGACTGCCACCTGCCAAGTATGTGACTGCCACAGGCACAAACCGAACTGCTACAGCTTGCCTCTGTCAGCATTGTGTCATTTCAATCAACCAGCAAGGCAACATGTTTCAGCCACGCTGACTGAAACTACATTTTATTTAAATTCATGCCCATGAATAACATGTTCTAAGTGCAAAGGAGAAAGGTTCTACCTAGTCAAATGAATATAAAATTAAAACAAAGAACCAAAACTTAGATAAAACCTAGAAAGCTGAAAAACAAAGCTCATGATATACCACTTGAAAAATAATTAGGATCATGACCCATCCAAGTAAAAATATACCAATGTTCTCTGTATCAAACATTTAATAAAACAGCAAGTAAACAAGTAGATGTAGAGGACTGCAAGCCATGATATTTCACCATAGAAAAAAAAAACAGAATAAAAAATTCATTTGCTCTGCCTAAAAAATTAGAAAAGAATTGTTACTTCATAACAAGTGAATTCATTTTGCCTATTACACTCACAAAACCAAAATAACAGAAGCTCAGAAATTGAGATATTCATTACTTGGTAGGGATTTTTGAATATAATTTTCTCTCTGCAAATTCAGATCCAATGATGTAGACGGTTTTGCCCATTGAAGATTAGGTTCCACGTGTTTTCTTGTATCAGATAAGCTCTTGGAACCTGTAGACTGAGGTCATGATAAATGTCCTAATGAGTAGATGAAATTTTATACGAAGAACAGAAAAATTAGAGTCAAGTAAAAAGATATGTATTCCACGTACACTAGAATGAACCTAAGCATAACTTTGAAAAAGTTATGATTTACATAATATACATAGGATTTCTTACCCAGCCTATTTAAAATGCAATGCCAAAGAATTTCATGTATTTATTTCTTCAGGGAAAAAAAAAGTGGGCTTGTGTGCCATGGGAAGGATGCTTAAGAACAAAAAAACGTAGTGAAAATAATATGAAAATATAACAATAACCAAGTCTTTATCTTACTAAATGGTTATATAAGTCCTCTTACGTTATTGAGCTCAATCCCCTACTATATCATCTATATTTAAATAAATTTTATCATATTTTATCATTGTTAATTATGTCTTCTTTGGTCTTTCTTACTCAATTAATGTGCATTTATTTTGATCTCACATCACTTAATTGAGAAATTTATTAATCACCTAAGTACATATCAATATCATCTTAAATGCATCTCTTGGAGTTTTTCTTCAATAGGTACCATCCCAATTTTCGCTCTAATGTTTTTAAATTCAACCTCGAATGTTTACATATCCACCTTAACATTCTTATATCTGTGACTCATCTTTTGTTCATATGGTTATTTCATAATTCAACATTTAGCTTCACATAATATAGCAAGTCTAACCGTCATTTTGTAAAGCACTTCTCTTTAAGCTTTAAAGGTACCTTACGACCACAAAAAACACCTAGCTTCCTCTTCCATTTCAACCATTTTACTTATCTTATATAAAACATCTCTATCAATCACTTCATCCTTTTGCAAAAACGATCCTAGATACTTAAAACTTTCAATTACAGGCAACTCGTTATCTCCTATCTTAATAACTATCTCGGTGTGTCTACTACTACTAAATTTAAATTTCATATATTTTATCTTTAATTTACTAAGCCTAAAATTTTTAACTTTCGAGCTTAGCTTTACTCCTTCACATGTCTCATCGACTAAAATAATATTATCTGCAAACAACATGTACCATAATAACCTATCTTGGAAGTGTCTAGTGTATTCATCCATAAAAAATGTATGAACTTATTTTTTATCGTTGATGCAATTTTATCTTTATAGGAAAGGTTTCACTCAGTCCACTTGGAGTATTCACTCTTGTCATTACATCCTCAAACATATTCTTAATTGTTTCAATATATATTATGTCGATGCCTCTCTTTTTTAGAATTTTCCACATAATTTCTCTCGAGATTCTATCATAAGCTTTAATACCATATGTAAATCCTACTTTTCTTTATACTTTTTAAACAATTATTTAAAAAGATATATAGCTTCTATCGTCGACCTTTCAAAGATAAATCCAAATTGATGTTCAGTCACCTTGATCTTCTTCCTTTATCTTCTTTATATCACTCTTTCTCAAAGTTTCATGGTGTGATGCACTAGCTTAATATTCCTATAACTCACACAATTTTATACATCTTATTTTTTCAATATTAGGTTTAATAACTTTGTAAGTCATTAAAAACTTGTTTCCCTAAGCACTTTCATACATCTATTAAAATATCATCTGGTCCAATCGATTTTCTATTTTTATCCTATTTAATGTCTGTTCTACTTCTAAAATTTGAATTCTCTAATAAAAAATTAAATTTTTATACTCCTCTGACCCACTTAAATTTTTTAAGATAAGTTAGTAATCTAAATCTTCATTTAAAAAATTAATAAAAATATATCTTTCATCACTCTTATTTTCTCATCTTTCACTAGTACCCTATTAAATTCATTTTTAATACATCTTATTCGGGTAAGATCTTTTATTTTACTCTCTCTCGCTTTAGCTATTCTATATATGTCTCTTTCTCCTTCTTTTATGTCAAACTGTTAATACAAGCATTCAAAAGCTTCAATCTTGGTTCGCTCACTGTTTTCTTAGTCTTTTTCTTAGCTACTGCATACTTTTTAAAGCTTTCTTCATTCATACAAGCGTACAGTAACTTATAAGCAATTCTTTCTTTCATTTTCTCCCGTACTTCCTTGTTCTTCCATTAAAATTCTTTATTTTGTGGTGCTCATCCTCTTGACTCACCAAGCACGCTCTTGGCTCCTATTTACAAATTTAGCACTATTTTATCTCATGTTGTATTTGAATCATTACATATTTCTTTTAATACTTGTGCTCTATCCTCTCCTTATAAATATTTTGTTTCTCATCTTTTAACTTCTACGATTCTAGGAGTTATGCACATTTTCCTCCTAGGCGTGTAACTTTTACTTTAGGAATGTCTTTGCAATCTTTACACATTTTTTTATTCCTCTTCCTAACCATAAGAAATTCAATTTGCGACTTATTGTTCTCACTTTTGAAAGTAGGTGTTATTTTCTCTTCTTGAAAAACGTATTAGTTATTATAAGTTCATATAATATTGCGAAATTCAATATAGTTTTTTCTTCATTTCTTATTCCAAAACCACAATCCTCATGCATTTTATCATATTCCCCAATTCTTCATTTAGATCTCCTCCTATTAAAATTTTTATAATACCTTATTTAGATCTTCACAAAACTTAAGTTTGGTATCCTCGTCTAATCCTATTTTAGATGCATATGTTAATTATATTAATAGTTTCTATCATTACTATTATCTTGAGAGCTATAATACTCTCTCTTCAAAACTACTTCGTCCTTTAACAAACTATTTACAACAATATCTACTTCATTTTTCATTTTACTCTTTCATGTGTATCCTAACTTAAAACTTGAATTCTCCATCATCTTTGTATTCTCCTCTACCCATTTTGTCTCATGTAAACATAAAATATTAATTCATCTTCTAATCATCATATCTACTACTATTACTTCCTTGAGTGTTCCTACATTCCATGTTCTAAATCGAAGACGATCAATATTCTTCAATTGTCAATTCTTATCTAACAACTCTGCCCATAACAAATTAAATCCGTCATTGTTGGTCTCAAGCCCGGATAAAGAAAGGTTGCGTTAGATTGTCAGTCAATGTCAAATTAAGACAAATGTTCAATGAATAAATCCATAAACTATTGTGTTAATGCTAGATTATTCCCTAGAAGGTAGCAGGATCCAATTATTATGTCTCAACAAAGACCGTTACATCTCTAGAAATTGGGTGTAGTGATAAATATGCAAGAGTTCATATTACAAGATCTAACTGTAACATATCGACAAGGACCGCTAGATCTCCATGAGAATTTGAGTGTAGTGTTAAATAGGCAAAAATTTTCTAACCATATTTTGGAAAAGAACAAATATTATAGTAAAACTAATAATCTAAGATTTGGAACATGAAACATAGAAACCCTCACTGGTAAAGTAATGGAGGTAGTAGATACGATGATTACGAAAAGAATTAATATTTTGTGTGTCCAAAAAACAAAATAGTAGATGAGAAGGCAAAGATGATAAAAAAAAACTTGAGTTTTAAGTTATAGTACACATGAAAAAAGTAAAACAATAAATGGAGTGGGTATTATTGTAGATAGTTCGTTGAAAGATGAAGTTATAGGAGTATTTAGAAAGGAGGATAGTAGTAGAGAAAGAAACTATAAACATAATTAGCATATATACATCTCAAATAGGATTAGATAAAGATACTAAATCAAGATTTTGGAACGACCAGATGAAGTATTACAAAATCTAAATAGGTATGTCAGAGTGAAAAAATGAGAAATATAAAAGGATACATGAGTGTTATAAGTTTGGAACAAGAAATAAAAAAAGAAAAACTATATTAAATTTTGCAATAACATATGACTTTATACTAACTAATACATTTTTTAAGAAAAAAGAACACTCGATCACGTTCAAAAGTGAGAATAATAAATCGCAAATTAACTTTCTTATGGTTAAGAAGAGGGATAGAAAGATTTATAAAGATTGCAAAGTCATCCCTGGAGAAAGCTTAACTACCCAACATAAGTTAGTAGTGTTGGATATATGCTTCGAGCATAGTAGCAATAAAAAAAATATACACGTCTCCTATAATTAAGTGGTAGAAGTTAAAAAATAGGAAGCAAAATTTATTTAAGGTAGGAGTACAAGTATTAAATAAAAAATACGGAGACTCTAATACGATATGGGATAAAATGATATAAAAGTTGAAAAAAGTAACCCAAAGTATACTCAGTGAGTTAAAGGGGCATACACCACCAAATAAAAAATCTTGGTGATGGAATAAGAAAATACAAAAAAAGAGAAGGAAAATAGTCTATAAAGAATTATATATTAGTAAGAATAAGAAAAACTTCAAAAATATACAAAAGCCAAGAAATAGACTACGAAAGTAGTGAATGAAGCTAAGAATGAAACTTTTAAACATTTATATCGAAAATTGAATAAAAAAGAAAAAGAGATATTTTTTAAATAATTAAGTGAGAGAGAGGAATATAAAAGATCTTATCCAAATAAGATTATATTAAAGATGAATGCAATAGGATACTAGTAAATGATGAAGAAATAAAAGAGTGATAGAATAGGTATTTTCATCAACTTTTTAATAAAAATTTAGGTGACCAACTTAGACAATTTAAATAGATCAAATAAGTATAAAAATTTAAATTTTTATAGTAGAATTCAAACTTTAAAAGTAGAGTACACTTTAAATGGGATGCAAAATGAAAAAGTCATTAGACATGATATTTCGATAAAGGTATGAAATTGTCTAGGGAAATAAAGTATTAAATATTTTACAAAATTATTTAACATGATATTGAAAATGAAAAAATATATATGATCAATGGAGAGTAAATACTCTAATACCTTTATATAAGAATTAAGAAGACGTATAAAATTGTGAAAACTATAAAGGTATTAAATTAATGAGTTATATTATGAAATTTTGAGAAAGAGTGATAGAAAAAGGATTAAGAGAGGAGACCATAGTGATCGAAAATCAATTTATATTCATGTCTGGAAGGTTAACAATAGAAGTTATATATCTTCGCAAGTGACTAATTGAAAAGCATTCGAAGCAAAAGATCTATATATGATATTCATTGACTTAGAAAAACTTATGATAGAGTCTCAAGAGATAAAAAAGAGAAGTATTAGCATTACACATATTGAACTAATTAAGGATATATATGAAGATGTAACAACTAGAGTGAAGATTTTAAACGAATTAACTGAAGCATTTTCAATAAAGATAGGGTTACATTAAAGATCAGTTCTAAATTTTTATCTTTTTACATTAATCATGAATGAACTCACTAGACACATTCAAGATACAATACCGTAGCACATATTGTTTGCATATGATATTGTTTTGGTAGATGAGACACATGAAGGAATAAATGTTAAACTAGAATCTTGACAGAAAATACTAGAAGTGAAAGATTTTAGACTTAGTAGAGTAAAGACAAAATAAATGAAATTTAAATTTAGCAATATTAGACGTAATGAGACAATTGTTAAAATAGGAGATGACGAGTTGTCTTGAACTCAAAACTTTAAATATTTAGGATCATTATTGCAAGACGATAGAAGGATTGAGAGAGATATCTTACATATGATAAAATACCTCTAATACAAACAGGATGGTTGAATAGAGAAGAGCGTTGGATGTTTTATGTGATCATAAAATACCTCTAAAACTTAAAAGGAAGCCCTACAAAACAGCGGTTAAACCTACTATGTTATATGACATTGAATGTTGGACTATGGCTCGAATACATGAACAGAAGATGAGAGTTGCATAGATGAGGATGTTAAAATGGATATGCGGACATACGAGGATGAATAGAATAAAAAATGAAAGCATTAGAAAAAAAATCAAAGTTGCATCTATTGAGAGAAAACACCGAGAGATACGTTTAAAATGGTATGGACATATATTTAAACGACCAATAAATGCTCCAACTAGGCGATATAAAACTATGACAAATACACACATCAAATAAAGAAGAGGAATACCAAAAAAGACTTGATTAGCAACAATAAAACAAGATAAAATTTTAAATATAAATAATGATATAGTACGGAATAGAGTCCAATGACGTAGAAGGATCCATATAGTCGACCCCATCTAGTGAGATAAGACTTGGTTGTTGTCATCGTCAATTCTTATATAATCTAATGTGTGAGAACTTGTGCATATTTAATACTATACCTAAGTTTTCATGAAGACGTAGCAATCCTTGCTAAGACATTGCAATCAAACCCTACAATGCATTCCTTCCGAAGAAGGACCTAGCGCAATATTTTTTGATAGATTCATACATAACTTATCTATGCTTTAATGTTGGCTGAGACCCTAACGTAAAATGAAATTATGTAAAAGCTCCAACATGCCAGTACATTACTTTGTGGAGGTATATAAGCAATGAAACAATTGGAGTCATCCTATTCATACATTTTCTTTGTTATTTCTTAGAAATTTGAACCAAAAAATGTTTACATATATGTTATTAATGTTGATGCATACCTCTTTCTTTCTGTCCCTTCTCCTTTTTACCTCGTGAAAAGGATCTGTTAGGTGAATAAATAAAGAACTTAAGCAAGATTGAGAAGAGATTGATAAATGAAATGATATAAAATAACACAATTATTCCAACACAACTTCCACAAAATTGAGAAGAGATTGTTAAATGAAAAGAATAAAATAGCATAGTTATTCCAACACAAGTATCTTTAAATACTATTTGCATTTTTCAAGGATGAGACATGAAAGATTCAGTAATCAATTAAGCTTAAAGCAATTAAGTATGTAGGCTACAAATCTTCAATCATGTCAGCTTGAGAAAACAATTTCATAAGAATATGAATAAGATAAACCTATTAGCCAACTACATTGGAGCACTTTCATGAATAGACTTTAATCTAGGTGTAGTTTTGTAGCTACTCCTCACCCTTAGTGTGAACACATAGGAAGTTTGAAAACTGTTCTTTCAGACACTACAATTTTCATTACTACCCACCAAACATAACAATAGTTCATTAACGCTTAGAATTATAATTTCTATAACTAAGATGCCATATATTTTTCTCTAGCTAACATAGTTAGAGCTTGCAGGAAGATGTAAAGAATTATCTGTTGTAGCTTAAAGTTATATACTTTATACCACTAAAAATGTGATAAACACCCTCAAGTAATATTAACACCAAGAGAAGTGGGATTGTAAGTTTCAGATGAAATGTACTTGTCCTTATTTGGACCTGCCAACTCTTTTTCTTCTAATATTTTTTATTAATATACTGTTCTTCAAGAATACATGATTGTGGAAAACTAATGTTTCGTTGTGACAAACTCTACAACTTGGGAATCAGTTGTTACAGGTTAAAGGACACAATTGTAAAAGTTAATTTTCCATATTCACACTTTCATTTAATTATTTTCATCAATATCTTAGCGTCTACAGAACAATTTCAAGTCTACTTCATGACAATGTATGTGTGTTAAAATGCAAGTTGTCAACTATTAGAAATTCCCTTTAGAGTGTTTGGTAAAGGAACAATGGATGTTGATAAGATTATCATCAAGTTTGATCTAGCTGAGGATCATATAATCCTACTACATAAATTGGCCTAGTGAATCACATCAAGGTAAGGCTAGCAATTTGTACTATGTGGTCATTATAAAAATATATATAAAATGGGCTAAATTAAGTTTTTAACATAATAAACAAAGTAAAACTATTTGAATTTTCTGATATCTGACATGTATATATCCTTAAAATTTTGTTGAGAAATCTTGGCATTGTCCATGGACAACACCTTCAATTGAAGGGCTTTGATCTACGACTTCAAAACACACTACAATGATGAAACTTGCGGCCTTTGTCCCTTGAATTAAATACAACCACCTGTTCTCTACAACGGCCATCCAATTTTTGTCCATAGGATCCCTCATATTGAAACATCATAAACATAGATTCCTGCCAACATTAAGAGCAATATTGTTATGGATCTAGATGTCATATATCTCATTTCATAATTTTTTTTTTGTGTCATGGAGGTGTCAATTTCCAATTAGTGGTGTGGGATTCAGGGCGTTAGGTATTAGATAGTTGAGTATTAGATGCTTCTATGACCTCTTTTTACTTCCATCCATGCCACGGAAATCTATATGGGAAAAAATTCAGTAGAACTATTTAGCAAAGCTATTCCCGACCCTTGTCACCAGCAACTTTAATTAAATTAATCTAACACCACTAAACCTTTTAATCATATGGAAACAACTATATCATCAAATAGAATCAAATCACAAAAAATCAAGGTTCACAAAACAACAACTAAATATTATCCCACTAGATGGGATTGGCTATATGAATTATTCTATGCCATCGGACTCTATCCTCTACTATATCACCATCTATATTTAAATAAATTATCTTATTTTATTGTTGTTAACCAAGTCTTCTTTGATCTTTCTCGTTTAATGTACATATTTGTCATAGTTTCATATCGCCTAACTAAAGCATTTATTGGTTATCTAATTACTATACATATCATCATAAATGTATCTCCTAGACTTTTCTCTCTAGGTGCAACCCCGACTTTCTCTCTAATGTTCATTCTCGTGTGTCTACACATCCATCATAACATCATCATCTCTGCGACTCATCTATTGATCATGTGCTCAAGTCATAGTCCAACATTCAATTTCATTTAACATAAAAGGTCTAACTGTCGTTTTGTAGAACTTCCCTAAGTTTTAGAGGCACTTTACGATATAAAAAAAAAATATCTGACGCTCTCCTTCATTTCAACCATCTTACTTGTATTTTATATAAGATATCTCTAAATTCTTTTACAAAAATAATCTTAAATACTTAAATCTCTCACTTATTCATCATCTCCTATGTTAATAATTATCTCATTACATCTAATATTGTTAAATTTAAATTTTATATTTTATCTTTACTCTACTAAATCTAAAACCTTTCACATCCAATGTTTCCCGTCAAAATTTGAATTTAGCAATTACTCCTTCACGTATCCCATCTGTCAAAATAATATCATCTGCAAAACAATATCATCATGGCACCGTATCTTAGATATCTCCAGTGAATTCATTCATGATTAATATAAAAAAATAGGAATTTAAAGTTGATCCTTAATGTAACCCTATCTTTATGGGAAATAATTTAATTAATCCACTTAGGGTTTTCACTCTTGTCATGACATCCACATACATATACTTAAGTATTTCAATATACACTACGCAAACACCTTTCTTTTATAGAATTCTCTATATAATTTTTCTTAGAACTCTATCATAAGTTTTTTCTAAGTCAACGAATACCATGTGTAAAACTTATATTCCAGATATTTTTCAATTAGTTACCTAAAAAGATGTATAACTTCTATTGTCAACCTTCTAAATATGAATCCAAATTGATTTTCGATCACGATAGTCTCCATTATTAGTTTTTTTCTATGACACTTTCTTAAAATTTCAAAATATAATTCATTAGCTTAATACCTCTATAATTAGCACGATTTTGTATGTCTCCTTTGTTTTTATATAAAAGAACTAGAGCACTTAACCACTGTTTTCATTTTCAATATCAATTTGAATAATTTCATAAGTGATTCAATACTTTATTTCCCTAAGCAAATTCCATACATCTATCAAAATGTCATCTCGTACAATTATTTTTTCATTTTACATCCCATTTTAAGCATGTTCTACTGAAATTTGAATTCTACAATAAAAAATTAAATTTCTATACTCCTCTGACATACTTAAATTATCTAAGTTAGTCACTTAAACCTTCATTAAAAAATTGATAAAAATACATCTTCTATTGATCTTTTATTTTCTCATCCTTCAGTAGTGCCATATTGCATTAATCTTTAATGCATCTTATTTAGATAAAATCTCTTATCTTTCTCTCTCTGACTTTAACTATTCAATAAATATCTCTCTTTCTCTTTCTCTTTCTTTTATATTTAGCTATCAATATAAGCATTCAAAAATTTCATTCTTGCTTTACTCACCACTTTCTTGACTTCTTTCTTGACTATTGTGTACTTTTTTAAATTTTTCTCATTCTTAGAAGTGCATCATAATTTATAGAAGATGCTTCTTTCTTGACTTCTTTCTTGACTATTGTGTACTTTTTTCAATTTTTCTCATTCTTAGAAGTGCATCATAATTTATAGAAGATGTTTGTTTTCCCTTCACTCTCTTTTGTACTTTCTCATTCCACCATCAAGATACTTTACTTGGTAGTGCACGTCCCTTTGACTCACACTCTTGGCTATCCTTTTCAACTTTAATGTCATTTTATCCCAAGTCGCATTCGAGTCATCATGTATTTCTCTCAATACTTAATATTTTTATCCTCTCCTTAAATATATTTTGTTTCTCATCCTTTACTTCCACCACTTAATTCTAGGAATCATACACGTTTTCCTTCTATTGATACTATATTTGAGGTGCAAATCCAACATTATTAACCTATATTGGGTAATTAAATTTTCTCTAGGGATATCTTTGCAATCTTTACAAATCTTTCTATCTTTCTTCCTAATCATAAAAAAGTCAATTTGCGATATTATTCCCACTTTTAAACCCTCTTTTCTTAAAATACATTAGCTAGTATAAATTCATATGCTAACACAAAATTTCATATAATTTTTCTTTCTTCATTTCTTGTTCAAACCCATAATCCTCATACACCCTATCATATTTCTCATTTCTCACTCCTATATGCTCATTTAGATTTTCTATTAAAAACATTTCATTTGGCGAAATTTTTTGTGATACATCATCTAGATCTTCCCAAAATCTAAATTTAGTGTTTTCATCTAATCTTACTTAGGTGCATATATGCTAATTACATTAATAGTTTCTTTCGCCACTGCTTCTTGAGAGTTATAATCTTATCACGATCTATCTACAATAATACCTGCTCCATTTTTTATTTTACTCCTTCCTATGCATCATAATTTAAAACTCAACTTCTCTATCATCTTTGTCTTCTCTGCTACCCATTTTATATCTTATAAACACAAAATATTAATCCTTCTCCTAATCATCATATACATTACCTTCATTGCTTTACCAGTGAGTGTTCTTATATTCCATATTCCAAATATAAGACAATCAATTTTCCTACAATATTTGTTTTACCCAACCTATGGTATGAGAGTTCTTGCATATTTAACACTATACCTAAATTCTCATGGAGATATAACGGTCCTTGCCAAGACATCACAATTGAACCCTACAATATGTTCCTTCTAAAGAATAACCTAGCATGAATACAATAGCTTGATGGATTCATTCATTAAGCATTTGCCTGAGTTTGACATTGGCTAGCAACCCTCAACCTTTTTCATAAGGGCGTGGGAGGCCAAAACTAAATAAAAAATATGGCAATGGTAGAATAGCAATGGTTAGTACTAATACTTACAAGAACTTATAAGTGTTAAAACATTTTTTTCCAACATACATCTTAGTTAGGTTGTAGGAGTTTAGGATGAAAATTGAGTTATGGGTTGTTCTTCCAATATATACCATAAGGAAACCTTTGCAATGAAATAGTATGAAGCACCATGATTTGCAAATCATAGTATAGGTAATGAGCATTAAATAATAAAGCATAGAGATGGAATGTTGCAAAAAATGTGTGATTATAAGTAGAGAGTATAATTCACAAGCAATCAGGAAAGTCTAGAATATTAGAACTTTAGAGAGATGATAAAACGAGAAAATAGTATATTAAGCTTGTATGCTCAAAAAAAGTCTATGGGTTTCATAGCTTAATAGGTTTGCTTAATTATAATCGAAGATGAAAGGGCAAAGAAACACCATAGAGAACTCTAGTTTGTATGTTTAAAAAAATATGTAACTAGGATATGATTAATGCAACCACCTTATGTAGAGCTCAATAAAAATAAAATCATATAGCTATCCAAAATAACTAGGAAATATGCTTTTTCGTCTATGTTAATGATCCTAGAACTGATTCTACATATAAACAAGTATTCCATTGGTTAAACATATGGCACTATTCACATATGGCATTATTCACACTATCGCATAGATACCAACCTTAGCAAAGCCTCAGGCTCAATAAATGAATAGATGATTATAGTTTTTGACCATGATAATTCAGGCTATCAAAGACCAATTCACACTAACAGGATAATAACTAAGATATAATGATCCAGTCTAGTATATGCTATGACTTTTGCATACACCAAAATATGAAAATCAATATGAATTGAACAATTATACAAATATAAATTAAAAAGAAAATACTAGAAGATGGCATCTTCATCTAACTATCGACAAGCTCCCTCTAACAACTACACACTCCCCACACACCTTAAATGCAGGCATTAATCTTTTGTCATCTGCTATACTTACTGCATATACAGTTTGGCAAGTCATCTTTTAAAATATAAAACGAACGAACAAGGAAGACTAACATCTAAGAGCCACTATATGCAAAACTGATGATGAAAATGGCATGAGACGAGCAGTAAGCAGACACACATTGCCCTTGAGCACGTTGATAAAACTAGATGCGTAAACCCAACTTTACTCCTGTTCACTAACTCTTAAAGAATACCGGATCTAGAAACATCAGTTCAACTGTAATGAAGCAACCAAACAAAAGAAATACATAGCAACCGGTGTCAGTCAGTTGCGCGGACCACAAGGCACAAACTTTGAAAATTCAATCAGAAGGCGAAGAAAAAAGGAGCATCGAATGAGTACCCTGATAGAGCAGCCTCTGGGCGGTTTCATTGGGATCCATGTTCGTCTCCTTTAGCATGGCGTAAATATCAGCGTCTGAGTGGTCACCGACGATCTCCCTTATGGACCGGATGGTGCTCCGGATGCGAAAAGGAACAATCTGACTACCGCCGTCGTTCCTAGGCGCCAGGACCATCTCTGTCAAGGTCAGGGGAGAGGAAAATGAAGCACGGCAACGCAGATGCAGAAACCCTAGCGGATGCTAACGGCCGACGTGCATCAAACATCAAACCAAGAGAAAGGGGGGGGATCGGACGTTGGGAGCAGAAAGGGGGCGACACGAGAAGAAGGGTTTTGGGATGGCGGAGGAATAGGAGACTTGGAACCCTAAAATTGGCGAGTCGACGCAATTTGGCCTGTAACTCCAAGGGGGGTATTTTAGGAAAGAGGGCGGCGAGGTCGGTGCTGACTGACTGCTGCTGACGTGTACATCGACGCCAGACGATCGTATTTAGTGTGTACGGAATATGCAAATGCCGATCAGATAGAAGTATCGAAAGAAATTTGGAATTTTTTTTATTATCTTTTCTATTTATGTAAAATATGAAAATTGATTTAAATAATAGTTAAACATACGTTTAATCACGTATTTAATATCCAAAGTAAATAAAATATAAAAAAAATAAGCAACAACGAATAGGTCAATTTCACATCCCTGTGGTCGATCAATTTTTAATATTAAAAAGATTTTTTTTACTTTGATTTTTCTTTTCTTTTAAATATTTCATCAAAAATTTACGGATAAAGATGATATATTTTTGGACCAAATTAATTATAATTGTTTGTTTATTAGGGATGAGGATGCCAATAAATATCTTCCTCTCTCCTTCCTTTGTAATCATTATCATAAATGAAAATATATCTTTATTTACTAGTCTATCAAAATCTCTCTTAACTTTTCATGTTTAAATTTGAATTCCACCATCAAACATACAAGGATATATTTAGTTCAAGTTATCATATATGTTTAAGTTAAATATCATAGATAATCAAGTCATCAACCAACGAACCGTTAACATGCATGTTTCTCGAATATAGTCATCGGAAAAGATAAAGGAACCTGAAAAATACTTTAAAAGAGGGTTAAAATAGCATCGGAATCCCGATAAACCACTTTGACGCTTAAGTTAAGGTTTTACATAAGGAAGGAGTTAAGGACTTGAAGAAATTAGAATTAATGTGTGCATCCCTATGTCCATGGGTATAGGCCTTTTTTTATAGAGTTGTTAATATCCGTTTAAGATATTATTCTGAAATATCTATTTTAGTTTTAGAAAGATTTTGATCGTCTGTGTCTTTTGGGGATATTTTTTTATTTTTCGGAAGAAATAGTCTTAAGCTCTCATGATTGCATGAGGGATCGATTCTTGAGAAAAGTAGGCTCTAAGGTTGGAACCTGAGGCCAGAATAAGGTTGACACGTGATACTAAGTAAGTGCTAAGGTCGGAGCTCGAGGTCGGGACTCGAGGCGGAGATGAGGTCGCACGTGATGTCGAGCAATTGCCGAAGTCAAAGCTCGAGGTCAAGACTTGAGGTTGAGATGAGGGTGACATGTGATGTCGAGCGAGTGCTGAGGCTGAAGCTCAAGGTCAGGACTTGAGACCAAGATAAGGTTGACACGTGATGTCGAGCGAGTGTCGATGCCTGAGCTCGAGGTTGGGACTCGAGGCCGAGATGAGGTCGGCACGTGATGCTAAGCGAGTGCCGAGACCGAAACTCGAGGTCGAAGCTCGAGGTTGAGGTGAGGTCGGCACATAATGCCGAGCGAGTGCCGAAGCCAGAGCTCGAGGTTGGGATTCAAGGCCGAGATGAGGTCGATATATGATGCTGAGCAAGTGCCAAAGCCAGAGCTCAAAGTCGGGACTTGAAGTCGAGATGAGGTTGGCACGTAATGCCTAGTGAGTGCTAAGGCTGGAACTTGAGGTCGGGACTCAAGGCTGAGATGAGGTCAGCACATGATGCTTAGTGAGGGATGAAGCCGAAACTCGAGATCGAGACTCGAGGCCAAGATGAGGTCAGCACGTGATGCCTAACGAGTGTCGAGGTTGGAGCTCGAGGTTGGGACTCGAGGTTGAGATGAGGTCGACACGTGATGTCGAGCGAGTGTCAAGGCCGGAACTCGAGGTCAGAACTCGAGGTTGAGATGCGGTCGGCACGTGATGCCGAGCGAGTGCCAAGGTCAGAGCTTAAGGTTGGGACTCGAGACCGAGATAAGGTTGGCACGTGATGCCGAGTAAGGGAAGTCGGGACTCAAGACTGAGATGAGGTCGACACGTGATGCTGAGTAAGTGTTAAGGCCGGAACTCAAGGCCAAGTGAGATTGGCATGTAATGCCAAGCAAGTGCCAAGGTCGGAGCTCGAGGTCGGGACTCGAGGCCGAAATAAGATCATCACATGACGCTTATTAAGGGAAGTCTAGACCCGAGGCCGAGATGAGGTCAATACATGAAGGCGAGTGGGTACAGAGATTAGGTCCTACACCTTAGGGACAACTACCATCAGGACCTGGGGGTGTTGGTATATGAATTGCCCACCTCTCAAATATTTCTAATCTTTCTTAATGATTCTACTCCTTCCTGTTTTACTGTCATGTGATGTTTCAACAGCAACCACGTGCCAGTCCAGAGACTCCACCATATCACAAACCTTCTCGATTAGTCTAGTCGAAGAAGGCGTAGTCCGACTGACAGACTTGAATGTTTTAGATCGTTCAGGACACATTTTGCTAACCAAATTATAGACATGGTTCCGAGATAAGCTATCGTATTAAATGCATATGATACCCAGAATCACTTATCAACCTTATCATTAGCATGTTTACTGGTGGCATTAAATGACAACATATGCTATCTTTCTTGAGCCGCGAGCCCACCATGCCTTGATGAAGATGTGCACAAGTGATATTGATGTCGTGTATACAAATTGAATGGCATAGATGCTCCCTTTTTATATTTTTGAACATCTAACAACCGAGTTTGAACCTTTGCACTTTCCGAGGCATTGTTATGTCAGTCTTGGATAAGAGAGATATTTCCTTGTGACATGACCATTGGGATGGGATTCAATCTTTCTTTAGCTTTATTCGACAATCCTATGGGAAACCAAAACAACCCTAAGGTATATTTGCCGAAGTGTATGTGTTGTTTAAACCACATCATTTCTTATTCGCCTCCTCTTCCTTTTGCGCCTTCTTCTATCTTCAGTGTTCGGCGACAACCATACCCTAGTAAGTTTTAGTATTATTCCCCCTTCTCTTTCCCTTCTTCATGGTAGTTGACCCTGCTCTGATTTTGTGGTACGAAACTGAAAGATCAACGTGTACCTATGGTGACATCATAATACTTAGAGAGCAATATGGTATTCCTTCGGACAATCGGATTTAGATTCCAGCACTAGAACACTGTCCGCATCAACCACCACTAGGCTATGTCACCTTCTTCAAAGGTCAATTGACGGGCGGTCTTAGATTTCTCATACCCTCATTTCTTCAAAACTTGGCTTCTTAATTTCAGTGTTCCCTTGCCTAATTTGCTCTAAATTCATACCGCCTAATTTGTAGCGCACATATCATCTTGCAAGCGTATCAAGTTCCCTTAGACTCGGTTACCTTTCACTACTTTTTCTATCTGAAATGAGGAGAGCCCGAAGTAACATATTGGGAAACAAGACCAGGCTGCAACTTCTTAGATAAATACCCTACTTCCCATAAGGGATGAAAGAATATGTATTTCTTCATCAAACTTCCTCATCCTTATACTTGGCTCACCACTTGCATCCCAAGATGCCTCCTCAACTGGACTTGGGACAGAATAAGTTAGAGTCTACTTATATTTATCCACTGTGGATATCTTCTCCGGACAGAAATTCGACGTGAACGTTCTGGTGAATAATGAAGCCCTCCTGTACCAAGCTGATTTGAGCTCAAATGTTATCTTTTTAGAAGAGAGACTGAGTAAGAATTCTATTCTCTATTATACTTTCATTTATACTAACTATTTTTTTTATTTTATGTAGACCGCACCATATTGAGTGCTTCAGTTAATAAGGTTTTGAAATGGGAACCAATAACGACTGATAGCTGGTGGATTTCAAAAGATGTAACAAAATCTTCAGCTGCTGAAGTGTCTAGTGGCCAGCCAATGGAGGTCGAGGCTTCTAAGACCTTGACTTCAGAGTCCATAAATTCTTCATTGTGAAAAGAATTTCCTGATCATCCTTCCAACTACAATTTCTAAGGAGGATAGAGGAGCAATCCCCGAGGTCTACCCTAAGACTCGATCGAAGAAAAGGAGTTAAATCCATTTACAGGTCTCTTCCTCAGAAGCAGGGGTGATCCACTATTTGTCTAAGAAGGATCTTCCTATGGCTAATGTCCTTGCTAGCTCCTTAGAGGGAAATCCTCCAATGGCCCTATTACCTCGAGATATGCATCTCAAGAGTTGTACCAAGCACATAGGAAGATTTATAAATTGCTCATTTGACTTGGAATAACTCGTAAGACACATAGGAAGATTACATTGTGGTTAACAAGGAACCCAAAGGAAGTGTCAGATTTAGAAGAAATCCAAATTGAAAGTTCAATTAAATGTGATATTTTGAAAAATATATTTGAAAAACTATAAGTTAATTGTTCATTTTGACTTAAATCAACTTTTGAGACACATAGGGAGCTTACCTTGTGGTTAATAAGGAGTACTAAGAAAGTGTCAGATTAAGGGAGAGGTCCAAAATCAAAAGAGCAAATCAATTTTCAAAAACTACTTTTTATAAATTGTTTAAAAACTATTTTAAAAACCCTTGAAAAACTATTTCAAAATCATGGTTCAAAATTATTTTTAAATTACTTTTTTGATTTAGGTCAAACTCTAAGACACAGAGAGGTTTCTTTGAAGTAAACAAAGAGTCCTAAGGATGTGTCAGGTTAAAGGGGAGATCCTGATTGAAAGAGTAATAAATAGTTTTTCAAAACTATCTATTTTATATCACAAAAATACATTTCAAAACTGAAAACCTCTTAAAAAATTGTTTAAACTCTTTTGAAAACTTCCTTTTAAAAATTTATTTTAAAAATCTTATTTTAAAATCTACTATGGTCTTTCAAGAAATGTCTAGACTAAGTTGTGACCATAGAAAATACTTTAATTGTTGGTGCAATATAACACTCTTTTTGATGTATAAAAAGGGGGAGAAAGGAACTTAAGTGAAATAATCTAGAATTCTCTTAGCTACTTAAACTTTGGCCTTATTTAACTTAAGAAATTGACAAACATCAAAAAGAGAAGATTGTTGGTGTAGGGAGCATTAGTTTACCTCCAGTGTTTCGATGTTTGATAATATACTTAGGTTTGATCAGTTTGACCAAGAGTTGATCTAAACAGGATAACATTTGGATGTGAGTAAAGTTTAGTGAGGTCAGTTTCACCAGAAGACTAGCAAGAAGTCCTAGTCAATTGGACCGAGCAAGAAAGTCCTAATCAAGTTGATCGGGCAAGGAAAAGTCCTAGTTGGAGGCTAGGCAGGAGAAGTCCTAGTTGAAGGCTAAGTAGGAGAAGTCCTAGTTGGAGGCTAGGCAGGAAAAATACTGGTTGAAGGCTGGGCAAGAAGACCCGGTGAGTGAAGCTGGGCAGGAAATCCTAACTGAAGGTTAGACAAGAAAAAGTCCAAGCAGGTCAAGGATAACTGAATGTTTGACAGTTGGTTAGTCTACCGAGTGACTAGACCTAACTAGAGGTTAGGTAAAGAAGAAGTTCAAGTAGGTCAAGGGCGATCAAATGTTTAGCAAGTAGGAAGTCAACCTAGTGACTAGTCTTAACTGGAAGTTAGGCACGGATAAATCTAATAGGCCAGACATACTATAGGTAGACTTAGGTTGCTTGTTTGTATACATATCTCGCATGAACCAGGAGCTGGAAACAAGACTGAAGAAGTATAAGAGGAGCAAATAGAAGCAGCCGAACCAAGTCTGAAAATCAACTCAAGTCAAACCTGATTAATTGATTCTGGGCACCCAGTTCATACTTTGGGCGCCAGAACTGTCTAGGCACCCCTGTAAGGTCCACTCAGATCAGATGGAATTGGCTTCGATAAAGATCGATGAAATCAGATTAGTTTGGGGTGCCTGGAAAAGGATTCGGGCACTCGGAAGTGTCTTTATAAAGGCCTCAATGTGCACCACAAGATGTAACCCTACTTTTCATCCATCTTCATACTGCGATACTACTGAACATGATCGGAGCCAAGTTCGTGCGACTAGGGAAGCTCCAAGAAGGGTGTGTTGCACTCAAGACTTCGGGATCGACCTCTATATGAGTGTTTGATTATTTATTTAAGTATTACTTTCTGTACTTATATTTTATATTATTGGACTGTAAGACTAATTTCTCTGCCTCCTAAAAAGTTTTAGAAAGGTGACTATTAGTGTTGGTGTGGGGAGCACCAGATGATCGAACCTTGATTTTGATGATGGTACGAGGTTTAAGTTAAGTGTGTGTTGTGTACTAACAAGCTTATCAAGTGTGCAGGGAGCATAGGAAAAGTCTTAATTGAGGCTAGGCAAAGCAAGTCCTATTTGTGGCTAAGCAAAGACAAGTCCTGGTTTAGAGGATCAAGCAGAAGTCTTAGCAAGGTCAAGTGCACCAGGTGCAAGTCCAGGCAGGTCATGAGGACCTAGAAGCATGACATAAATCTAGGCAGGTCAGGAGGATAGGATGCTTGGTAGAAATCTAGGCTGTTAGGTGGACCGGTAGCCTAGCTACAAATTTTGAGGGTCGAGGATCATGGCTAAGCGAAAAGTCCAACAAGTTTAAAAGACTTGTTGGCAAATTAGATAAATTCTCTCGAATGGAGTGGGTAAGGGCGCGTTCCTAGAGTGGAACAGTAGGCGTCGATCTAACCTAGGGTTTCACTGGAAACCTGAAGTTAAGACCACTTAACAGTTCGAAAACTGTTAATCCAATTTTGTTACTTTGATTTTTGGACTAACTTGTAATGTAGACTGGAGAGGCGAGAATTTTGACTCTGGGCGACTCTATCCGGAATCCAGGCGACCGAACGGTCCAGGTGTCTGGAAGATGAATCCAAGTGATTCAGGTTCGGATAATCGCAACGACAGTCAAATTTTATCCAGAACCTCCACATCAGCACAGAGTTGACTAGAAGGGGAATCTAGGCGACTAGAAGTACTGGGTCAGCAGCGTCAATGGCGGATCGGCGGATGGAGTAAGGCGCCTGGAAAGCCTTATAAAAGAGCTTCGACAGTAGGCTTCTAGACATGAATTAAAAAAGTATTCCATAGCAAGCCGACGGCAGTCTACGCGTGATGGATCACCCTAGAAGCCGTCATAACGATTTATTGTATGCTTTAATTTCTACGATAAAATTTTTATCGTGATTCTATTTTATAAATCGTTACAACTCCTCTCTAAAAGGAAGAAGTTAATTAGTGGATTGTCCATACGTAAACGAACAAAGATCATGGGTCTTAGAGTAGCAGCCTATGGCTGTGAACCAAGTAAAAAAGATTGTGTTCTTCTTGTGTTCTTCTTACTTTGTTCGTAATTCTTATTTTCCGTTGCAACATTCTCTGATTCACAAACGAACGAAAATATTCAACGAGTTTACGAAAACTGAGCAAATGCTAAAAAGATAGCGCTATTCACCCCCTTCTAGTGCTCTCTACGATCCTACAATTAGTGGATAAGCACCTTCCTATATATAGGCCTTGGACGTACTAACCATATGGGTTAAAAACCAAGTAAAAATCCATGAGTCTCCTATCTTATTATTTAATATACGCTACTAGTCTCTATGATAGAACAAATGAACGACAAGCACTATTCACCCCTTTAACACATGCATTGATCCTACACGGTCGTATGCCATACTTGGAGATAAAGTGCACATCGGAGCAACTATAGGGAGTCCAGAGCCAAACATGACTTCGTCGTACTAGCTAGCATGGCGATGTCAAGCACTACTATTTCTGGAGTTGCAGTCCAAGGAGCAACACGGTCATGGCATTCTGAGCCATTTTCTCCCTAATTAAATTGATTCGGTTGGAGACCAAGCCACCCTCAAAAGCTATAAAAGGAACCAAGGAGCTCTAGCCAAAGAAATTGAAGAATATAGGGGTTTGTGATAGAAACTCTCATTGGGAGAGCTATCTTGTAAGGAAGGGGAGATCAATTCGCCGCTAAGGTGCGATTGAAGTTATTCTGAAGACATCATCGAGTTCTTTCTAAACTTAATTTTTATTTTTCATTGTAGAGTGATATTATTAACTTGTAACTCCATCATCATAAAGTAGTCTCCTTAATTCTAGGATTTGAGAGTAACTTGATTTTTTGTTAGATGAAATAATACATTAATCTTTGTTTTGTTTATGATGCACATGATTTGTGATTGGTTCTAGTTTATTTTCTCTTCATCCATTGTTGTTGCTGGATTCAACTTAGATAGTAACCTCATCGGGATATATCGAGAGGTAAATCCTAACTGTAATCATTATATATAAATATACGATTGATATCGGCAAACCCTAATCTCCGACCTCTAAAACTGACTTGAGAGTTTGTATCACGGAGTAAAGGTAGCGTCTAAAGGTTCATGGAGCTCTAGTGATCGGAGTTTCCTAGAAAGCAACATTAACACTCTATCACAAAAGTAGTTGACTCTCTCGAAACTTTCACAATTTGTCATAGAGCTTAAAGGGTCTATCCTAATCCATTTTATGAGTTGCGATAAGGATAGATACATCAATATTTTCGTGCTTTTCTTCACCCCATATACTTATCTAATGACCCCTTTGGATGAATCCTTTCATAATCATATGTTGAAATAAAAGATATTGCATTTGTTAACATTTATCATAGTGAAATTGAAATCCTATAATTGCCTTCCAAACTAGCATTCTCATCGTTTTCTCTCGATCATTTTCAGTTCTTCAGCACAACATAACTTTTCTCGATTCTCTAGATAATCACCTTCGCGAGTATTTTGGTACTCAACAACATAATCCGATGATATTTTTATTATTTGATGATACCGTGCATTTGCGGTATGACCGACATTAGGTACTCATGTCTTTGTAAATTTAGTCGTAAAAGTTGTATTTCTACTAATCAATGACATAAATTTAACCTCTTTTTGCATGGATCTATACCCTAATCTAGTTTTATTGTAAACAACTCTTTGGACTTCTAGAATCATGTCTAAGTATGTAAAACTAGAAGAAAATTTTTCTAACGTGCTTCTCAAATCTTCTACTTGTACTCTCATAGTAGAATTTTTTTTTTAGTTCTTCAACTCGAATGGAATAATCTCCCTGATGTTTGCAAGTAAAGGATGAGATAGTTTCTTCCCTAATTGTTTTCAAATCAATTTTCAATGCTTTTACGTTACTTTTCAATTTGCTAAAGTATTTGTTAAGCATGCAATAGTGGTATACAACTTATCTAGTTTTGAAGAGGTTACCTCGTCATTACTAGATGATGACTTATACTTGAAGATATCCCATTCTCATCTTGGCTTTCTTCTTCTTCATCCACAATTGAGTTGCTCTTGACTTTGTTTAAGGACATGAGTGTCAAATGTCTTGTTGTCTTTCCATTATCTTCTTATATCTTCCAATGAGCTACGTACAAGAAGTGTTAGCCCAAGTACCCTTTAGTAACTTCTTCTTTTTCGTCTTGCCCTCTTATTTTTTTATGTGGACAATCAACTTTAAAGTGTCCCTTCTTATTACACTTAAAGCAAACTACTTCAATTTTTGATTTGGATTTTATAAGAGAGTTATCCTTTTTGTTGCCATTGAAAATCTTTTTAATGTCCTTTTTGTTGTATCTATGACTGCGATGCATCATTTTTCACACAAAGTTCATCATTTCACTAGATGAGAACTCTTCATCGTTGTAGCTTGCTTGTTTTGATTCAGAGGAAGATTCTTTCTTCTTCTCCTTCTTCTTGGTCTTTTCTTCTACAACAAAAGTCATACGTTTCTCTTTATGGCCGATGTTAGTTTGTTCATGTAGTTTTAACTCGCAAAATAATTTATCTAATTTAACAATTGACAAGTCCCTAGATACCTTATAGACATCTACCATGGATGACAACAAGGGATTTCTAGGAAGGGTTTTAAACACGTACTGATGAAGCCCCAATTCTCCATATTTTCTCTAATTGAGTGGAGCCTATTTAGGAGTTTCTTGAACCTCCAGTGAAGTTGGCTCACCATCTCACCTTCCTTCATTATGAAATTTAGTATTTGGTTTATGAGAAGGTTTCACTTGGCAATTCTGAAATTTTTAGTGCCTTCATTTAGCTCTATCAGTTTATCTTAGAGTTTCTTGGCACTTTTGAATAGACCAACTTTATTTAGTTGGGCAGGAGGCAAATCACACTATAGAGTTACAACAACTTTTGCATTTGCTTACACCTTTCAATTTTGTGTTGCAGACTAAATTCTAGAATCTTTAATCTCGTCTTCTAAAATTGGTGGTGTGAAACCCTCGATGATGATGAGCTACATGTCAATCTCCATCATGAGATAGAACTCCATGCAGCTCCTCCAGTATGGAAAATTATCTTCATCAAAGAATGGTGGACATGTGGTGTTGTAACCCTCATGCATAACCATTTTTATTATCGATACTTACTCATTTGACATTTAGCTATCCGAGGTAACCTTGCTCTGATACCATTTATTTGGATCGATGTGAGTTGCAGTAGGGTGAATAACTTTTGTTGCGTTAACACAGAAGCATAGTAAATTTTCTCGACATAAAGAAAGAAACATAACACAACACAACACAAAATACCAAAGTTTCACTTTGTTCATAGCCTTCCAAGGCCACTGCTCCAAGGCCTAATTCTAGCGCTCTACCACCACTAGTATTTTTCTCTTTGTCAAACAAAATCCAGAGGTAAAGAAACCTCTTACAATAATTGATCACAAATTATAAATTAAAGAAACAATGAACAAGAAAGAAGAGAAAGAAAATGAAGAACCTTGAGAGACAATCTCTAGATTCTTCTTTCACTTTGGACGTACTGAATGAACAAGTCTTTGAGCATAAGTCGTGAGAGAAAGGGTAAGAGTGGAGACCTGAGCAGAAGACAAAACCTCCTTTTATAAAGCTTTCAATCGAGTATAGATTTTGCACATTTTCTCGACAACAGTCAATTGCTTTTACCTAGCAATCGACTAGAGTAGGTGTTAACTGTTGATTCGGCAGTTGAACGATCACTAAATTCTGATTTGTGACTGATATCATTCTAAATTTTTGAATAACAATCGACTATTACTGTTCATCAATTGACTGGTTGCAATTAATCAAGTGTAACAATCGAACTGTAAATATATTATACCTTCAACAGTAGCAACAATCGATTGATGCACATGAACAATCGATCGATAACAATTAGTCAAGTTGATTAGTCGATCTAAAAACTTTTCTATTCGCTTCTTAATTGACATCAATTGATATATCAATTAATCGAGTTAGACAGTCAATTGAGATACATTTCATTTTCTTCATCGTCTTATCCTGGTGGTCGGTGGGAATGGTCCCTGGGGCAATGGTGCAACGGTAGGACATTTGGGTTGTGACCTAGGGACCCGCAGTTTGATCTCTAGCTACGGCGTATTTGCAAGAATTTTCTTCCAAATGAGGAACGCATCAAAGGATGCTGGGCATCTGGATTAGCCGCCGTATGTGCTTCCCGATTTACCCTGGTGGTCGATGGTAAACTTTCGTGGGATCGGACCAGCCACCCCCAGAGATTGAGTCCATGAGACTAATTGAGATTTATCATACCTATTTTTCGGAAAAAGACTTGTTCATTCAGTACGTCCAAAGTGAAAGAAGAATCTAGAGATTGTCTCTCAAGGTTCTTCATTTTCTTTCTCTTCTTTCTTGTTCATTGTTTCTTTAATTTATAATCTGTGATCAATTATTATAAGAGGTTTCTTTACCTCTGGATTTTGTTTGACAAAGAGAAAAATACTAGTGGTGGTAGAGCGCTAGAACTAGGCCTTGGAGCAGTGGCCTTGGAAGGCTATGAACAAAGTGAAACTTTGGTATTTTGTGTTGTGTTGTGTTATGTTTCTTTCTTTATGTCGAGAAAATTTACTATGCTTCTGTGTTAATGCAACAAAAGTTATTCACCCTATTGCAACTCACATCGATCCAAATAAATGGTATCAGAGCAAGGCTACCTCGGATGGCTAAATGTCAAATGAGTAAGTATCGATAATAAAAATGGTTATGCATGAGGGTTACAACACCACATGTCCACCATTCTTTGATGAAGATAATTTTCCATACTGGAGGAGCTGCATGGAGTTCTATCTCATGGAGTTATTTTTAATGAATTATTTTATTAAAATAAAATTAACAAATTATACTTATTAATTTAATGAATTATATTAAAATATAATTGAATGAAGGGTAATATAATAAATATAAAACTAGTTATGTTTTATTCCCTCCAAATAAATAAAGTAAACTAAACAACATTAGGTTATGTTTTATGCCCCATAACCTTGGTTATGTGATTACCTGATAATCATATAACCAAGGTTATATATCATAACTTGAACCAAACACACCCTTAGAGTTATTGGGCAAAACTCTCAACTTGCTTTAAGATTTATCACATTAATTAATTGCTACACAGAAGAAGCAATTTGCTGTCAACCTTTTAGTTTGATTTAGAATTTTGCAAACTCTAAACCTCTAAATAGAAAATCTTATTTTGTTATATAGTACATTATCAATTGATGTTCTGTATCCTTGACTGTTCTTAGCCATTGTAATTGCTGAGTTCGTCTAGACTCCGTTTATCCGAGATTCTTATTTACCTCGTGTTAAAAAATTCTATTGCCTAAACTTTTACATCCAAATACATGAATTATCCAAAAAAAATAAAAATGTAAGGGAGACACCTCACAAGGTGTAGTGTAGGTAAAAATGAGAAATAATAATTAAAATAAATCATTGACATCTATATTATATAAAAAAATACAAGTGAAATTTTTAAAGGAAAGAGAAACCCCACCCTCATTGCTTGAGACGATTAATGTAGAAAGGTCATACCCACGTCTTGTTTTATTTTTAATCATTCACACGTGAAATCTGTGCGTCAAATATAATCATCAATCCGAAAAAGATTTAGTAAAAAAAGTCCAATGAGATTCCTTTCAATATAATGCACACGTTAAGATTTTGCTTTGATGCAAATGGCAATGACAGATAATACATAGTCAACAGATCGAGAAGTCACTGGTGGAGCTGCTCGACACCTTGTGAATTTTCACCATGCAAAAGGAATCTTATCAAAGAGGACACCCACCTTAATAAAGTAGGAGCACGTGATAAATGCTTTGGTTTCAAGTGGTACCGTCCATTAAATAAAAGAATAAATGGGACACATGGGTCAAATCGTGACGCTGTTGGGCACACCTCGGCACGTGATCCCCGGTCCCGAAGTCGGCGCCATCAGCTCGTAGGGCAGCACCCCGGCGCCGCAGCGGTTCCGCAGGTCTGGGTCGGCGTTTCGCCGCCCCATTTCCGCCTCGGCGCGCCGCACCTCCGCGGCGAACTCGTGAAACGCCTCCACCATCTCGGCGTCCCCTGTCCACGTGTACGGATCCGGCCTCTCCCCCAGGTACTCCTCGTCCACCGAGTGCGTCGACAGCGTGTCGATCACCGTCATGAACGTCGTCGTTTGCGTCAGGCTCGGTAGGGACGAGAGGAAGAACTTGGCCGGGTCGGCCAGGAAGTGCTCGTACTCGGGGTCCCCCTCGGTGGGGACGAGCCGCCGGAGAAGGGGCGGGCGGTTGGGGATGTAGCCCCCGAGCGGGTATTGGCCGAAGTTGAGGGCGGCGTGTTGGGCGGAGCAGAGCCAGACGAGGGTGGTGAGGAAGGAGCTAAGTTCTCCGGGGCTCGACAGCCTCGGCCACCACGGAGCATACCGCACGTCGGCGTGCCCCACGTTGACTGCCTCTGCGTACCAGCTCTGCAGCTCGAAGTCCGACTGCACGCTCTCCGCGTCCGGATAGTACGCCGTCACGTACCTCTTCACCCACGCCTCGATTGCAGACCACAGAAGCAGACCGTCGCTGGCGTACGGGTAATCCTCGATCACCAGCTTCAGGCCGTGAGGCTTCGTCGAATCCTCCACCGCCATTCCTCTGTTCGATGTATCGGAATTCATTAGTTACAATCAAGATAGTGGGGCGCCAATTGAATTGAAAACTGCAGAGATCACTTGCCTTCTGATAAGATCAGCAGGAAGTGTTTCCTGATCGATCCGCCAGTTTTGGCGGTAGGCGGCGGCGCCGATCTCCATGCAAACCGGGCCCGGAGTGAAGCCGGACTCGATGATGCCGCCGCCGCTGATGAGGATCTGGCGAGCTAGGGCGTTGACTTGCAACGTGTACCTCATGTGGGGCTTCAGCAGCTTGTAGATGGGATGCATCGCGCTCAGCTGTCGATGGGCGGCCACTATGAAAGGTTCCATGCACGCGTGCGTCCTCAGCCAGTGATTTACAAGCTGGTGAACGCCGGCGTCGTTGGAGCATACGTGCGCCTTGGCCAACTGCCACAGCCAACAGCTGGTGGCGTCCGCCGGCGGCGTGAACACCCGCTTCGCCCTGCTGTCGCCGGCTCGCGCAGGCGGAAGGCTCAACTCGATGGCGATGGGCTTAAGAGTCTCCTGCTCCGAGAGGAAGAAAATGGTGCGAGTTCCGTACGCCTTTCTTCCATCTTGCGCATTGATCCGATCAAGGAAGGGCATGTAGGCATCATGGTAGTCCAAGATGAAAAGTTTGTTCGCCTCCAACGCCTATACGTCGTTGCAAATAGCGCAGAACAAAATCCCATGTGAGTTGAGGAAATCAAGAGAACAAAATAGGCACCAAAGTGATGAATCGAGTTGAATTTACCTGTTCAACAGACAGTCCATCGAGATGTCTGATGATGTGTTCTTCTCTAATGGCGGATTCCGGTGGCCCGTAGATGGCTGGGTCTAGCTTGCTAATGGGAGGGAAGGCCTGCAAGAAACAGAACAAATTAGATGCCCATAACTTGCAACACTTCCGTTTGGGGAGTATACGATCGAGAATGGACGAAACGAATTACCTGAAGCCGTTCGATGTTGACAGGGTTGATGCCGGCGAGAGTCTGACGGGCGAACTCATCGTCTCGTAGCCAGGCGAACTTATCCTCTGTAATTAAGAATCGGGATGAGCTGCTGAATAGTGTCGTATCTGAAATACACAAATGGAGTGGAGTTGCTAATTACTCGTGATGATGTCGGGCGTATCGTATCTGAGTTTGGCCTCGCTCAGGTCTTGGATCTTGCCGACCAACGGCAGCTTGTGGAAGAGTTGGTCTTGTAAGGTCTGCTTCAGGCGGAGGCCTTCCTTGAACAGGTTGTCCACCTCGTGGAAGGCTTTGAAGTCGTGGCTCTCGGGGGAGATGGAAGCGACTAACAGCGGAAGGAGATTGTGGAGCACAGCCTTTCGGGCTCCTGCCATTATCATCTCCACCTTCCCCTCCTCGAACTGGTCGTCGCGCGGAGCGTACATGGGCAGCGGATCCTCCACCCTGCACTCCGCATCTTTGTCTGCAAATTACACACCGGCGCCGTTAATTTCATCAGTCTGTGCTTAATTGGTTGTTCTATCTAGATCCGTCTCTGCTCGAAAACTGTGATGAGAGCAAAGATAAGCAAGCGGAGTCGTACCAGTGATTGTCGGGGCTCGCCCAGTCCTCAATCTTCTTGGGTAGGGCATCTTATCCCCTCCGAGGACTGGCCGTGCGAACTCGATCCCCTTGTCGGGGTTGCCCAAATCGTTATAGACGTCGTAATCATAAATTCGATCGGTGATCTTCCTCTCGCCCTTGCCGTCGCCCCTCAGCTCCTTCAATTCCTGCTGCCTCAGCTCCTTTAGTCCGGCCGGCGTCTGCGACGGCAAATAAGGCTGCGATGGAACAGAGTTGTTGGTTCCCAGTCGTGACAAAAATGATTGATTGAGGGAGGGGAGGGAGAAAGGGAGAGATGTCCCACCTTGTTGGAAAAGAAGATCCTCTTGGTGGGGTGGAGGCGGGAAGGCTGGACCCAGGAGTTGCAAGGAAAGTGGATAGGGCCACAGGCAAAGCCTTCCACCACGATGCTCTCCAGGAAGAACTCCCTCTGGTGGCGGTTCAGCACTGTGATGGCGCCTGCCTCGTTGAAGCTGGAGTCCACCGTGAACTCCGCCGTGTACACCACCCGCTCCGTCTTCGCGTCCTTCTTCTCAAACCAGCCCCTCAGCTCCGCCTTGTTGCTGCTCCTTGGCTTCCTCGTTCCTGGTTTTGCATACAAGAAAATTTAGAAACCCAAGATGCATGATGGCTTTGAATTCGTCCAACAGATCGTCGCAATGGAGAAATTGGAGGCCTACCTGGGTCCATCTCGGTGCTCACGAGCTCCAGAAGAACGCTAAGACCCAATTTGTCGCACAAGGCATCGACCTGGTTAGCGATCGCGCCACCGAGGTCCTCCTTCTTCCTCCTCACCGTCACGGCCGCCCTGACCTTAAACTTCACCGCCTTCTCTTCTCGCTCAACTGTCACGAACCTCTCCTTGACAACTACCGCCGCCACCGGAGGCTGCACCGCCCTGCAGCTCCTCCTCCTGCGCTGCTTCGGAGGAGGGGTAAGGGAGAGCCTGCTCTGTTCATCACGGAGGAACAGCGGCGAATTCCTAGAAGGGATCAAAGAAGTCTGTTGGAGAAAAGAAGATCCTAATATCTTTGAAGAAGCAGCCATTTTTGTTGGCTTCTCGGCTGTTAAAACGTCAACAGTTGTTGTTGGGGGGAAGAGGAAGAGGGGGAGTGGGGTTTTATAGTGGACGGAAGAGGGGCAAAATGGGAATTGCACACACTCTGCTACTCGGTCTCGCACCGTCCACACGTTTTTGGGATTTCAAAATAACATGAAATTGCAGCTTCGCAGCAATGGCCTTCCTTTGTACTTTTTAGATGGACGGTGATGCCCATAACAGACCCCGTTTTACCCAAATTACCCTCCTCCTCCCACCCCACTAACACTAACTGCATATTCATTACCACTCATGGACTCCACCTTCGGTCTCTATCCCATCTCATTTACAATTCATGTTTGTTGCAAAATATATTTGTCTCATCTCCACCTTGTCCTAGATTCTTAACTCCTCTTCCTCTAGTCTTGTACGTCCATATTTAAACTGTTGTCGATGCCATTTTGATCTTCACTAGTTGTATCATAGAAGATCTTCACTATTGATCTTGTCCTTGAAGGCCTTGCATTGATATTTTTAGACCTTTCATTACATTCATTGTCCCGAGACCTCTCATCCCTACTCTCTCATTTTACTTTTATATTTTTCTAGTATCTCATGCATGGAAGTTGATCAATATTAGTCTAGGGCCTTGAAGCCTTAGAACAAAGCCTAACCTCCCGTTTTACACTGACATCTCTCTTTTACCACTTATGCTTGTTGTACATATTTGATTATGTTTTGTTCAATAGTTATTGGTGTTTACCTATAAGACTAGTAGATATTGTTTGAGGATATTAGCTAGTTAGGCAAGTGTAATTGGACATAAGCTACATACTTTTCCATGGCTTGGTGGGTAAAGGATGCGGTTGTATCACTAACATGCATATGGCTATCACTAAATAAAAAACCATCATTGGTGATCGAATTCGCAACAGAACATTAACATCATCGCTAATTAGCGACGGATAATAGAAATAATTATCCGTCTCTAATTAGCAACCGAAAATATAATTTTATCATTAATTAATGACGGATAATTATTTTCATCACTAATTAACAACGAATTTATATTTTTTTGTCATTAAATTAGCAATGAATAATTAATTCCATCTCTAAATTAGCGATTGAATAATTAATTCCATCGCTAATTTAGTATAAAATTAGGGTTCTTGATTTCTCCAATCACTCTCTCCTCTTCCTATCTCATCTCCTTTGATCCTCAGTGTTCCTTGTGTGTGCTCTCCGATGTGATCCTTTCCAATGCGATCTCTCCGTTGTGAGATAAAACTCTCCCCTTTCCTCTCCCCTTCGACCTCGACGAGATCGTAAGCTCTCGTCGAGGTCACGTGCGCTCGCAAGGCTAGCCATGACCTCATGTTGTGCTCGCAAGGTTGATCATACATTGCGCTGTGCTCACGCTAGCAGGCCTTCCGTTGTGATCATGAGGCCTATTGTGCCCTGTGCTTGCGCTAGTCGACCTCGTGCTGTGCTCACGAGGCCGGCTACGCCTTGAGCTCGCGACAACGGCTGCAGGCCTCTCAACCTTGGCATCCTGTGAGCTTAGCCCTGTCCTCAACCTCAAGCCTGGTCAGGCGGTCGTGCATCCGTGGGCGATCGATCGTA
Source organism: Curcuma longa (assembly GCF_044706935.1). Taxonomy (NCBI): domain Eukaryota; kingdom Viridiplantae; phylum Streptophyta; class Magnoliopsida; order Zingiberales; family Zingiberaceae; genus Curcuma; species Curcuma longa. The sequence goes on along the minus strand of NC_133870.1, from coordinate 2,858,403 downwards.
CAACCTTGGTCAGGCGTTCGGGCGGCATGCAACCCTCGCCAAGAGATGGGGTGTGTGTGCAACCCTAACCAGCTGGCCGTGCAGCTTTGGTTGCCATGTGTGCGTGTGGACCTCTAGTTTTTATTGGTGTAGGGAGCATTAGATGATCAGACTTTAGTCTTGATAATGACAAAAGGTTCAAGTTAAGTGTGTGATATTTACTGATGAGCTGATCTAAGTATGTAGGTAGCACAGGAAAGTCTAGTGGAAATTAAGCACAGAAAAGTCCTAGTGGAGACTAGGCAGTGGAAGTCCTAGTGGAGATTATACAATGGAAGTCCTGACTAGAGGCTAAGCAGACATGATCTGGAGGGTTAGGTAGGAAGACCTAGTCTGGAGGACTAGACAAGGAAGTCCTGGTCAGGAGGACAAGGCAGGAAGACTTGGCAAATCAAGTACACTAGATGGAAGACTAGGCAAGTCAGGTGGATCAGATGTCTAGCGGTGGAAATCCTAGGGGTCGAGGATCGAGGCTAAGCAGAAGTCCAACAAGTCTGAAGGACATGGTTGGCAACAAGTAAATTCTCCCAAGTGCAGTGGGTGAGGGCACATTCCCGTTAAGGGGAACAATAGGCGTCGATCTGACTCCAAATTTCACTAGAAATTCAAAGTCAAGACCAAAATAGTTGTTAAACTGTTTCACTTTTCTGTTAATTTTTATTTTGTACTAACTTGTAATGTAGGAAAGGAGGGGCTGGAACTTTGTGTTTCGGACACCTTTATCTAGATCCAGGTGATCGGACTGCAGGCGCTCGGATTGGTTCCAAGTGACTAGACGTCAGTAGAATGGGGCCAGCGAAGCAGTGAGGTGGCGGAGTACCAGTGGTCGGGACACCTCAGCCTCCAGGCGCCCGGAGTGGTTCCAGGCGCTATGATATGGATACAGCATTGCAGAGTCAAAGTTTAATCCGGAACCTTCACGTCAGCATAGAGGCTCCCGAAAGAGATGTAGGCGCCCAAAAATGCCGAGTCAGCAGCATCGATGGTGGATCGACGGACAGTATGGAGGCGTTCGGAAAGGCTTCCAGGCGCCCGGATACCCTAATAAAAGAGCTTCGAGGGAGAGCCCTTGAAGTATCATTCTACACTCAAGTGATGATCATCTGCACGCGAGGCTTCAACCAGGAACGTCATCGTAATGCCGAAGAGCTGCACCAGAATTCATGATCATCACTCTGTCGGTACATTTGTTTGTGCTTAATTTCATTAGGTCGGTATCCTTTGTTACCAGTCTTATACTTTTGTACATCGCTAACTCTCTTTCGTAAGAGGAGAGTTATATAGTTGATTGCCCGTCAGAAATGATCCTTTGATCGTGGGCCTTGGAGTAGCAACCTGTGGATGTGAATCAAGTAAATCTTTGCGTGGTCTTTCCTTGTGCTTTTTCTTTTTTTGCTGCCTTTTATAGTTCTCTGATCTTAAGAATTTACAAGTACTTTACGAATTTTGAAAATGCAACATAAGTGCTATTCACCCCCCTCTAGTGCTCCCAACGATCCTACAATTTTTGGATAATAATTATAAAAAATATTGTATGTTGTTTGTGCACCCCCTATGTTTGGGAATGTTGAGTTAATAATGTTTCGTGTGCAGGTCTCTCCAGTCCGTTTGCTATCTTCTTTTTCAGTGCAATTGTGCTTCTTTTGAGGTTCATCCTTAATGTTTAATTTTAGTTTAAGTATTATTGATAGTATTATGTTTGAATGATTTAATTAAGTTTAATTTAAACTATTACGGCCAAATACCATAGATGATCAAACCACCGGCCAACGAACTATTGATGTGCACGCTCTTCGAAGATAGTCATCGGAAAGGACAAAGGAATTTGAAAAACACTCAAAAAGAGAGTCAGAATAGCGTCAAATATGAATTTTAGCAAGCTACTCCGATGCTCAAGTTAGAATTTTGTATGAGGAAAAAGATTAAAGACTTGGGGAAGTTAGGGTTTTGTGTGCATACTTGAGCCCATGGATATAGACAACCTTTTATAGAGTTGATCCTCGAATTATTAGCGTCTGTTTAGGAAATATTCTGAGATATTTTTTTATTCTTCGGGTGAAACAGTCTTAGGGTTTCCTAATCTTAAGGATTAACCGACTTCATGGGCCTCGCATGAGACTGAGTAAAGGTTGAGATCGGCGCCCCTTTAACTGATAACTCATCATGACTTTACCCTCCATATGACACGTGGAGGTAACAGATTTGTGTCACATCACAAGCATCCCTAATTAGTCTAGTCGAAAAAGGTATAGTCTGACTAATTGGACTATGTTGAGTTGTCGTCAGGATACCTTGATGAGGTGTCATCACTCTGCCACATATGGATGAAGTGACCATAATAGGATCTTGAGCTTGGCACTCGATGTAAGGCTAAGTCGCAAGCTCGAGGCTGTTGGCGATCTGGATCTCCGTCCTATGTTCCGGATTCTATCCGCTCCGAAAAGCATAGAACCCCACAGGACAAAAATTTTATCCCGCCAGGATCAATTGACAAAGTCTACAAAAGACTAAGTCAATCGATCCTTCAGGATCGCCGATTCCTAAATTACTTTCTACGGTTTCTACGACTAGTTCTAGTACGAAAATTAGACTGCGGAAAAAATAAATTCATACCAGAACCTTTAGATGACCTCGGAGCCTTCCGCTGTATTCCTAACTTCTTCCTGGACGTTGGGTGGACAACGGACCTCCAGAAATAAAGGAACTGCAACTATCCGGATGATGCTTTGGATCGCCTTGCTTCTTCTCGCAGCAACTTCGCCTCTTCTTGTCTCCCACCTTGGATCCGGCCACCAATGCTTGGAGAGGGTTCGGCCACCACAAGGAAGAAAAGAAACTAGACGAAGGAAGAAGAAGAAGAGGAAGAAGAGAAGGAAGGGGCGGCGGCAACAAGAGGAGAAGGAGGAGAAGAGAGATTTCCGAAATCGTTTCGATCTCTCTAGCCTTTCTTATTTTTCTTGTGCCGCCCACCCCCCCTCCTTATATAGCCTCCACGCCCAATGCCAAGTCTTGGCCGCCCCCTTTAAAATTTATTCCAATTTGGATTGATTCAATGAACCAATTCCAAATTATAGAAACATCTTAAATCTAGGCCCTTGGATTAGCTTGCTTGGTTTCCAACCGTTAGATCTTTTCAGAATTATTTTTAAAAAATAATTCCAACCTTATCTAGATGTGGCCGGCCACTTATGGATAGGTTTGGTTCAATCCGTGAACCAACTTTATATTAAAGAAGAAAATAAAACCGAACCGAAGAGATCTCATCCGTCGGATGCAACTTAATCTCATCTAACGGTTACGATATAATCTTCTTTAATATAACTTAATCCCTTTGATCCAATGGCCCTGATCTAATGGCTTGGGCGTGTGGTTCAATGAACCATCTCTGGTTCACCTCGTGAACCGGTTCTTCCTTCCAAAGAGAATTAAAACCGAACCGGAGAGATCTCGTCCATCGGACGCGACTTAATCTCATCCAACGGTTCTAATCTATTCTCTTTCAATCTTCTTTATTTATTTCGATCCAATGGATGCAACTTGATCTAATCCCACGGATACAAGCTGATCTCATCCATTAACTCATCCTACGGTTGAGAACTAATCTCATCCAACGGTTGAGATTAAATCTCATCCGACGGCTGAGAACTAATCTCATCCGTTTGATTGCATCCTTTTGAAGATGTCTTTAGGCTACAGTGGGGACCTCGAGGAGGTATTGGATCTGGCCTTCTGATGGGTTTCGGATCCCGTATTCAACCCCGAATACACACCTACATCCATCAACAACGATCCATTCCACTAGAGGATCATTATTGCACTACCAATCCAATCCCCAAATTACGTTATGGGTTCCTTCTTATTATTTTATGCATTGCTCCCCGTGTTTAAGATATCGTATGTCCGTCAATTATCTGAGTTCACTGACAACTCAATAATCAACATCTAAGACCTTGAATAGTACCACTCAACCTTATTGTCAGTCGGACTAAGTCCACTTGCAAGATTTGACTTGACAATCCTTATGAGCTCTTCAAGGGGACATCATCAACCCTACTGGGACACGGATTCCTTCTATAATCAATGGCACACCGTATAGATAGTAACATCACCCAACTTACCGAGAATATTTGATCTGACGGAAAGATCTCACCCTTTGGTAAATCAAAGCAATAATTACTAAGTATAGGTGCCCATTTATTACATCGGGATTAAGAGTGCATAATCATAATAACAGAGGTCTTGTTCAATTTGCGAGTCAGTGTAAATCGAACAACCTCAATGGTCCTACTCAATACACACAAAGTGCACTAGTGTAATTCTACAGTCAAGACAGACAGTCACCGAATTACACTACAACCGTTCCCGATGGTTTGTCCAAAGCCATCTTGGTTGTGAGCCTTAGTTTATAATTCACAAGGGACCGATAATCATGGTCTTCTGTGTCTCACAGACACCAAGTTATCTACAATGTAAATTAAGAGGACTTTATTGCAAAATACACTATTGCAATCATTTGACCAAAACATGATACTTTATTTCATAAATGTTTATATACAAAAGAGCTAGTCTTTTCAGTATACTTCCTAACAGTGTTCCAGCTTGTCGTAAAGCTATATCGTGAGTTCAGAGCTCCATGCTTATCGTAAGAGTATGTTGCTAGCTCGGGGCTAAAAATTCCATGATTCTTGAGTACCCATGGAATCAGAGAGAGAATAGCTCGATATGCAACTATGTTCATGTTAGAAGAGAATAATAAGCTCGATCTCATGACCCGAGTACACATGGAGTCGAAAAAAGAGAGTAGCTCGCTCCATGACTATATGCGAGTCGGAAGAGAATAATATGATCGATCTCACGACCTCCGAGTACCCATGGAGTTGAAGAGAAAATAGTTTGATCTGCGACTATGTTTGAGTTGGGAAAGAATAATAAGGTTGATCTCATGACTTCCGAGTTCCCATGGAGTCGGAGAGAGAATTATTCGATCCGCGACTATGTTCAAGTCAAAAGAGAATACTAAATTCAATCTCACGACTCCTGAGTACTCGTGGAGTCGTAGAGAAAATAGCTCGATCCGCAACTATGTCCGAGTTTGGAGAAAATAATAAGTTTGATCTCATGACTCCCGAATATTGGTGATGTCAGAGAGAGAATAACTCGATCCATGACTATGACAGAGTCAGGAGAGAATAATAAGCTCGATCTTATGACTCCTGAGTACCCGGGGTGTCGGAGAGGGAATAACTCGATCCGCGACTATGTCCGAGTCAGGAGAGAATAATAAGGGAGAGAATAATAAGCTCGATCTCACGACTCTCGAGTACCTGTGGTGCAGAGAGAGAATAATCCGATCTGCGACTGTGTCTGAGTCGGAAGAGAATAATAAGTTCGATTTTATGACTCTCGAATATCCATGGTGTCGGAGAGAGAATAATTCGATCCATGACTATGTTCAAGTCAAGAGAGAATAATAAGTTCGATCTCACGACTCCCGAGTACCCAAGGTGTCGGAGAGAGAATAACTCAATTCACGACTATGTCCAAGTTGGGAGAGAATATTAAAGGAGAGAATAATAAGCTTGATCTCACGACTCCCGAGTACTAGTGGAGTTGGAGAGAAAATTGCTTGATTCGCAACTATGTCCACGTTGGAGTACCCCCTGAAGCTGGAAAGAGATCTCAGAATAGAGATTCTGAGAGATATGTAACGCCAAGGAGAGCAACAGGCTTATTGGAGACCAAGAGATTACATTTGAAGAGGTCTTTCGGATATGTCATATTCATATTAACTGTCACATATAATATAGGTAAAAAATAAGGCCTCTATATACTCTAATTATGTTCTCATATGTTTGTAAGGTGCATTTTTAATGAGCATATATGTCATCCATCTCACACTTGTAAATCAGGATGCCATTGCCATTTTATTTTCTAACATTCTACTATGTCAACCTTATAAGATCGAAGAGAGCGTTAGAGGGGAGGGGTGAATAGCGCTATCTTATAGCGTTTTCTCGATTTTTATAAATTCTTTGAGTACTTTCGTTCGTTCGTGAATAAGATTAAACAAAGATCAAGTTGCAGCAGAAATAATAAGAATCACAAACACAAGAAGACACAAAATTTTTTTACTTGGTTTACAGTCACATGCTGCTACTCCAAGACCCACGATCTTTGATCGTTTATGTATGGACAATCCATTAATTAACTCCTTCCTTATGGAGAGGAGTTGTAACGATTTACAAAATCAGAAATATGATAGAAACTTTATCGTACTTAATTAAATGCATACAAGTAAATAGTTACCAAATCACCGGAGGTTGAGATGTAGACTTGAGGTGCAGAACTCCAGCGTTACAACAGCTTCCACGGTGATCATTCGCGCACAGACTGTCGTCGGCTTGCTATAGAATGACTTGAATTTATTTTCTGAGACCTTCTATCGAAGGTCGTTTATAAGGCTTTCCGAGCATCTGAAATCCCTTTCCAGGCACCTCCACGACGCCCGCCGATCCGCCATCGACGCTGTTGATTCGGCACTTTCAGTCACCTGTATTCCCTTTCTAGGTGTCTCCGTGTTGACGTGGAGGTTTCGGATGAACTTTGACCTCCACTGCGTTTATCCGAACCCAGGCGCCTGGAACCAATACAGGCGCCTGGAAGCTGAGGTGTCCCGACCACTAGGACAACGCCACCTCATCGCTTCGCTGGCCTGGTTCGTTGACATCTAGTCACCTGGATTCATAATCCGGGCTCTTGGATCGTCGATCGCCTAGATTTTGGATAGAGTCACCTGGAATCAAAGTTCCCGCCTCTCCAATCCTACATTACAAGTTAGTGCAAATACCAAAATTGCAGAAAAGGATTAACAATTTTTGAACTGTAAAGTGGTCTTAATTTCAGGTTTCCAGTGAAACTCTGAGTTAGATCGACGCCTACTATTCTACTTTAGGAACACGCCCTTACCCACTCCACTTGAGAGAATTTACCTGATTTACTAACAAGTCCTTTAAACTTGTTGGATTTTCCGCTTAACCTTGATCGTCGGCTCCCAGGATTTGCTGCTAGGCCTACTGGTTCACCTGACCGCCTAGACTACCACCACGCATCTGGTCCTCCTGGCTTGCCTGAATTTTTGTCATGCATCTGGTCCTCCTGACTTGCCTGGACTTGCACCTGGTGCACTTGATCTTGCTAAGACTTCTGCCTGATCTTCTAAACCAGGACTTACCTTTACCTAGCCTCAACTAGGACTTGCTTTGCCTAGCCTCAACTACGACTTCCTGTGCTCCCTGTACACTAGATAAGCATATTAGTACACAATACACACTTAACTTGAACCTCATGTCATCATCAAAACTAAGATTCGATCATCTGGTGCTTCCCTGCACTAACAATCTTCCTCTTTTGATTATGGCAATCTAAGTTTCAAGTTAAGAAAAAACTTATAGTATTCAAGGATTTAACTCATGATCAACATTCAAATCATGCTTGAAAAAATAATATTTCATGTAATGTGTAATAGCATGAATGTGCAATGACCTATCTCTCCTTACTTTTCAGGACTCCCCCTGAATTCATACTTGTTTTGAAATAAATAAAGTTTTTAAAAAACTTTTAGTTCACTCCTCTTGAACTTGACATGGTTAGTTTTGATCAGATTGATACAAAACCATTTAAATCATTAAAAAATATTTTAAAAATTTCTTTTGATAATCTTTCAAATAATTTTAAACTTTTTCTTAAAATAAATTTGAACTTAAAAACATAAGTTCAAAAAATATTTCTGAATTTTTAAAAGTAAATTTGAACTTTTAATAAATTTTAAACTTAAAAAAATTTCAACTTAAAGAACTTGAAATCTCATATTACTCTTCCCCTTTGACATAATCAAAATGACTAATGGGTTTGAGTCCAAGCATGTTATAAATAAATAAAATACTTAGACAAAAAAAATTATCCGAGGGGCGAGTGTCCAATTTATGTTTTAGCTAATTACTAAACAGTAGTAGCTTGACCCAGTTAGTGAAGTTCAAATGTATCATTACATTTAGCTTATGCTTAAGGACACTTAACTTGATTCAATGTTTAAAGCCCAAGTTAGGTTAGATGCACTGATATAAGCATCTGAGACTCAGGCTAGAATCTTATGCATCTCACACCATTCTAAGTTTCACAATCACAAACAAATTAACTAGTTTGCTTTGTGAGATGCTCAATCTAGATCTATAGGTACATGCTTTCTAGGGGGATGATTTAAGTCTAAGGCTAAATTATTCTTTTCTTTTGCTTTGAAGCCAAAATTTAAAAATAAATTTTTCAAAAATGAAAAACAACCTTTTTAAAACATTTTGAAAAACTAAATAATAGTAGTTTGTAAAAAGACGAGATTTTAAAAAAATTAGATTTTCCCTCATTCTATCAAGCATAGTCAGAATATTAAGGACTAAAATGCAAATAAGCAAACTCAGATGATAATACTAAAATGTGTATATAATGTGCATAACACTGTTTATAAGTCAAAACATGTCTAAATAAATATATGTCTACTGAGGGGGTGGTGGTGGTGGATGACTCATGTTCCAAGCCCTAAATATATCCATCAATTGGGTCTGTCTGTCCATCAAATCAGCATGTTGGGCTAGCATCCTCGCGTCCTGAGTATCAAGTCAACTGAGCACAGTCTGCTGCAGACCCTGAACGGTCTCCTCAAGTTTGGTCAGTCGCTGATTAATAGTAAGTGGAGGTGGAGGTGAAGGAAGCTGGAGCAGATCTTCTGAGTCTAAGTCGTCGTCATCCACATCGATGGCTGGTGGTGGTGGTGGTGGCTGGGGTTGTGGCTAGGGCTCTCGTCTCCAGGAAAATACCCAATCCTCATCTACACTAACCCCAGCTAATGAAAAGTTTCTAACTCCTAGTATGTCATACTCACTAGGTGGTTTGATATCACCATCGGTGACATCAAATCCTAGTGATGCTAATAATGCAGTCAAAATATGACAGTAGGGCATGTGAACCCTCCTGCTAGTGGTAACTGTGGATGAAAAAATGATGACATGGTACATATGTAGACTAATACCTACATCAAACCTATGGATCAATGCATAAAGTAAAAATGTATGGAATAGTCGCATCATAGCGACGTTCCTAGTAGTCAGGGGTAAAATACATGTGACTAATATCCTATACAGGACACAGTCTTGTACTCTAAGTCTGATAGAGGAAAACTGGGTCACAGTAGGAACCCGCTCCTCCTCGACAAAATACATATGCATGAGGTCTAAGGTAATATGAGAGTAAGGATCCCGAAAAGGTACATCCCTAGGTGGGTAGCATGCAAATGAATACTGTGATGGGCGGAGTCCTAGAAAATCTCTAATGATGGCGGGTGAAATGAAAATATCTCTCCCCCTAATGCAGGTGGAGTAGGTCAGATCATCGACCTGAAGTAGGTTATTATACAGCTCGGCACACAGATTCGTGTTAACCGGGCTAGTACAATAAACTAGTTGCTGAAGGCCATAATGCTCTATGACAGGATGTGTATGTTTTGCGTTAGATTGTGTTCTAACGCATTAAAACAATGCATATTCATCGAGTTTTGGTACAAGAAAATCTAGGATTATAAGTTCTTTGTGATCCTAAATTTTTAGAAATACCATCACGTTTGATCTTTGAAAAACATGATAATCGATCATCAGTCGATTGATGAATTATAACAATCGACGATGTATCCGAATTAACAAATAGAATGATTTTTAATTGATTGAGGTGCTCAACTGGTCTTACTAGTCGATTTCCATTAATGGGCAATCGACTGTTAGACGTAAATTGAGACACAGATTAATGTTTTCTAATTGATGGGGGCACTCGACTGATTACATTAATCAACATCTATACAGTGTCAATCGACTGCAATGACTAGAATTGTGTACAGAATGTCTTTTAATCGATTGGTCAGTTTGACTGCATCCATTAATTGATTATTGTTTTATAGTAATCGATTGTTGGCATTGAAGTCGAGCATATAATCCTTTTTAATTGATTGGACGATTCAATTGCTTCCATCAATCAACTGTTATTTTACAACAATTGACTATTGGACTTAGGATCCCACACAAAGGGTTCTATAATTGATTAGGGCACTCGACTAATCGTATCAATCGACTGTCATGTGACACCAATCAACTATTGTGTCCAAAGTCACGTACATAAGGTTTGGTAATTAATTGTGACGTTCGATTGATTTATTAGCAGTCGATTGCCATTAAGTAACAATTGACTGTTATGACTAAACCTGAGTGTAGAAGGTTTATTAGTCGATTATTTATGTTTGATTAGGTTTCCTAGGATTTTCTTGAATCTATTTATACATATATTACTAAATTGAACTAGCACCATCACCAAAGTGAAAACTATTAGCTAGATTTAATGCATGTTATGCCAATAAATGTATATCTATGTTAAAAGTAATTAGCCCAAAAGAAAATTACTTTTAAGTTAGATATATGTTTAAGGATAGGTCACAACTAAGAAATAAATTTTGTTCAATCATGTGCATAATATGTCTGCTCAAATGAAGGCTTATTACGTTGCCAATTAAGGTAATTGTGAGCTATGGACTAAGACATATGCATATAGCTCTTATAAAGTGCCAATTATGCGCATAATATGTCAGCCCAAAGGAAGATACATTATATGGTTAACTAAGATTTGAACTATAGATATAGAGTACCACTAACAAACTACATTCTACTCCAAAAATGAAATATAATGTTGTATTTGATATCTCACTAAGAATCCATTCATATGTATATTTTATGTTGCATAATTCACTTATATATTATCTATCTAAGTTCTTGGCTTTGATGTAAGCTTATAGTGTTTTTCTCTCTTCTAATCCAGTGCAATCAATAACAACTAATATCAACAACAACCCTACACTTACTAGATCAAAATTTTCCCAATGGAAGGAATATGTTATCGTTGTCTTGGGCTACATAGACTTAAACTATGCATTAAGGCACGATTGCCCCGTGATGTGGGTGATTTGTACCTATATTTTCTATTGTATTTTACATATATTTCTTACATTACATGAGCACATTTGTATTAACTTCTAGTATTTGCATTCATTTTCATATTTATAGTTCGGAACACTGCGCTTTTGCTTGTTGTATTAATAGAGCATGAAGATCTTGACTTTTGGATGCATTTATAGATAGAGTAGTCTCATTTCAACACCATACATGACCTACTCGTGGCCCTCACCACGACAGCGTACCATCTTTGGAGGCAGAACACGAATCAGAGCACAAACAGGACATCTAGCATTGAACACAACCTGACCGTGTCAATCAACACGACCGTGTTAGGCCTTCCATGTCCACCATGATTAGGTTGTGGTGGCCCACATGACCGGCGCGCTATGTCCCTTGGATGATTTGAAAATACTATTAATTCTGTTAGCTACCCCAATTTTATAGGAAAATCTATAAGGGTTCTCCTACCTTTTAGGGAACCTTGTCAAGACTTTAAAACTATAAATATAAGCAAGGGATGGGGGCTAGAAGGCATCGAGGGTTACCTAAGGATTGAGGGTTGGACCAAAGGTTCGAGGGATTCTCGAAAAAGACCCTAAGGATTGAGTGATCCCATGATAGGGGATTGAGGAGGAGGCCGCTTCGAAGACAAGGAGCTATGACACCAATGACCGATATCTCTGAGTAGTTTTCTTATTCTAAGACTAGGAAGTAACTTGATATTTTATTAGACAAAATAATGTATTGATCCTCATTTTGTTTATGCCACATATGATTTATGATTGGTTCTAGTTTGTTTTTCTCTTCATCCATCATTGTTGCTAGATTCAACTTAGATAGTAACCTCATCGAAATAGATTGGGAGATTGTTATATTTGAGAGGTGTCATAAGACAATCGTCTTATGGTTATACTATTTATTGGATAAATAGCAATTCACTATTTGAGTGCACATTCTCTATGTGTTTGATTGGATCTTAAACTCATTTACTGAATGTCCGTAATATGATTTATATCATGAGAGAATTTGTGATTGGATCATAATTAGTGAGCATCTCTACATATACAATTATAAATGTATTAAAATTATCCCTAGTCGAAGAATTGATCAGCACGTACATCATCGATTCTGTTGAGACTAGCATGTTTTAAACTCCTTGGTTTACTAAGCAGCCGATCTCACTGGCCGGAGACATTGGATGCTGAGAGTTAAACATGAATACTAGTTAAAGGTAACTAGTTCATTGGAGTGACCTGCCTTGAGACTTCATATGGTTCTATACATATGTCAATGAAGATCTCAGTGCAGCTTAAGTGCGAGTTTCCTTTGACTTGCGGTATTCAAGTCACCTTGGTCATGGAGGCATACACTTTGACATTTTAAGCAAACATCTCTAAGGAGGTGTGGACCCGGGATGATTGGGTATAAGTCAAAGTGTCCGAAGGTGTTTGGATAGCCCACAGAGGATTCACCGCTCTTTGTAAAAAGAGATGTATACCTTGCAACCATTTATTAGGATTGTTACTAAAAATTTTTCGTCAAAGCATTACATGTCAAGAGTACGACACTCTTGGACACATGTACAAGTAATTTAAATCCACAGGATAAGAAAGCAAGCTTGGGTTAGGTGTGACATAGTCAGTCTAGTGGGGACTGACACATATAAATCATGTCCTGAACTAAGTAGGTATAAGACGGTGAAAGGAATGAGACACATTTTATTATAGTTGTTGAAGGGTTTAGAAATTATTCTGGAATCAATCGTTGATTTTTTGGTCAATTGGGGATCATGATATACTACTAAGTGTCACTCATGATCATTTTACAATTAATGGTTATTTACGAACGACCAACATAACTGAGAACCTATTGGGTCACACGCACTACAAGTTCTCCAAAGGATTTAAAATGAGTTTGAGAATTTGATTTTCAGATCAAGAGAAATAAAGTCTGGTTGGACCAGACAAAGGCAAAATGATGAACTTCATCATACAAAGATGAAATGAACCAACTTAGTATGGTTCATGATGGAAGATATTTTGACAAAATAGAAGAGATGAAAGGCTTCGTCTTATGAAAATGAAATGAACAAAATTAGTTTGGGTCAAATCAAAGGTTGTTTGGTTATTGAACCAAACGATTTAGTTTTGAACCAAAATAAACCCAGTTTGCTATAGTATCCGATCCGATTTGCTACAGTAACTGGATCGGTTAGTTACACTAAAGCCTAAAAACTCGGTTCAAGACTTCAATCTTTTCTTTCCCCGATTCTCTCCGCTCAACTACCGAACGCCTTCTCGCGATCCCGCGTCTGCCGGCAACCTCTCCGATCTTCTCGCAACCCTGCGAACGGTGGTGAGAAGATCACGACAATCGCGATTTAAGGGACACCAGGCTTGCGGAAGAGAAACGCCAAAACCCTAGCCGAGGGCTACTTCTTCCTCCCGGTCGCGACGTCGTCCCCTGTTTCTCCCAACCACATGAAGGAGGTCATCGGCACGTCGAGCGCCGACATCTCCAGTAATCAGGGCAGGGGCGAAAGGGGATGATCAGAAACCCCAATCGCGCCCATCTCCCAATCGCACGCTATCTCCAAGCGCCGCCCCTATCCTCGCGAGTGATCTCTGCCTTCCTTTGGCAATGGCAGATTTTGGGTCCTCTGCTGCCCGTCGCCGAAGGCGGGTGTAGAAAGGACAGTCGCGATTTCAGCCATCCAATGCACCGCCGACCTTCCACACTCGAGCGCGATCATGTTCCTCCCGAGCGTCGACCGCGTGATATTCCCTGCTCGTGATCGTGTTTCTCCCAGAGGCGCTGACCGTGAGAAGTGTTCTCCCCAATCGAAAAACTAGAGCGCACCATGGTAGCTGTGACCCTCGTTGCTAACTGTCGGAAGAAAGGATCCCAACCGTCGTCTCCTCGTCGGTTGACTGTCGTTCTTCCTCTTCCCTATAAACAGTCCATCACCGATCTCTGGCCACCAAGCTTGTGAAGCTACTAGTGTCGGAGTTCTTGGTGAAGAACTTTCCAGCATCCACCGATCAGAGCCACTGTGAAAAGGTTTGTTCGACTGCCGCTGGCCATTGGAGCATCCTTGATGGCCAAAAATTGTTTCCAGCCATTTGAAGCTGTTGCCGGAAGCTAGGGGTCTACTGCTAGCGTTTTACTGTTGGGATTTGCCGTTATCGGGAGCTTATGAAGTGACCGAAGAACATTCTATCAATATTGGAAAGGGTTCCGACCATTTGTCCTTTATTGACGGTTAAAGGTTGACCATCGAAACTACATCGAGAATACGATTGCCGGTGATAGTTAGAAAGCCTCAAAAAATGGATGCGACAAACGTTGTTGCATGTTTTTCAGAATTAAGTTTTTCTCTCGTATCAACCGTTATTGATTGTCGGCTAGTACCGAAGACGGTGATACGACTCGTGACTTTGGAAGTTGTCTAGATGAAAGTTTGGTGTGGATTACCAGTAGAGGCGAAACTTCGATAAGGGCTGCTCGATTGATGCCAACCCCGCTCAACGTCATCTATCAGGTATGTGTAGAATAATTATTATTCTAAAAAATTTTAAATTTCAGTCATGTCTTGTACCTGTTGTATCTTGTATATGCATGCGTGTGTTGTAATAATTAAATTTAATTAGTAGTTTATTTCTACTATGCATGTTTGCGAAACGTATAAACATGCACAACGCACCGGGACGATCCCAACAGAGATGACCATTAGTCGTAATCATTGCATATAAATATACAATTGGATCAATAAAGAATAGGGGGCATACTTATCGACGAACCCTATCTTTGGTCTCTAGAACCTACTTGAGAGTTCATATCATGGAGTAAGGGTAATATCTAGAAGTTCGTGGAGCTCTAGTGACAGTAGTATCCCTGAAAGCGATCCCTAATACGGCTACAATGAAAGTGGGTAACTCTCTCAAGACTTTCACGATTTGTCATAGAGCTTAAAGGATCTATCCTAATTCATCTTATGAGTTACGATTAGGATAGACACATCGATGTTTTCATACTTTTCTTCACCCCATAGACACATCCAATTATCTTTGGATGAATTTCTTCATAATCATACATTGAGATAAAAGGAAGTGCATTCGTCGACTATTATCATAGTAAAACTAAAACCCTCGAATCACCTTCCGAACTAGTTTTCTCCTCGTTTTCATTCGATCACTTTTGTTTCTCTTTGCACAACACACTTTTCCTTGATTATCTAGATAACTGCCTTTGCGAATATTTAAGTACTCAACAATACAATCCTAGTGGATGATAATTTTTATTACTTGACGACAATGTACACTTATGATATGAATGACATCACCCCGTAACCTTGACCGGTGCTAGCACTACGAAGTAGAGGTGAATTTGAAAAGTGGGAGCGATCAAATTGCATGAATCTAAGTATCATGAAACTTTCAATTTTAGAACCAATTAGGAGGTCAATAACTAAAGGAGAGGATGCTCGAATTTCCTGAAGCAACTTACAGACTGTTTCACCTCAAATGAAAAGGTCGAGACAACTTGAATTATCATCACCTACAAAGAGGAGTTATTGACCAAGAATACTTCATCGATCAATTGAGAGACATAAAATTATACACTAATCCTGTGGTCTAAGTAAATCCTCTAGTAACAAAATTAAACTTGAATGAAAGCAAGAGAAGTATATATACAAATCATGTAGTCTAAGCAAGAGAAAGGAGTTGATTTAGGATTGGGCCAATTGAATGGAATTGAATTGAATTGAATTGTTCAATGTTATGGGTGTTATGACCAGGCCCACAAAGACCAGTCTCAGGTCGAGACACGTTGGACAGAAGGAGAGTGATTTGTCGGGACACATTGGACAGAAGGAGGGTGACTTGTCGGGACATGTTGGACATAAGGAGGGTGACTTGTCGGGACATGTTGGACAAAGGAGGGTGATTTGGCCGTCAAGGTTTACTTGACCATATATCAGGGTTGATTGGACCCCACCCGCTCCGACTCACTCAACTCATTCAAGATCCCTATTCGGCCACTCGCCTATCTACTCGGACTCGGCCATAATCCACCCGACTTCAGGCTCTGCCGGGTATGGTCTGCTTGACTCTCAGTTCAACTTCCTCGTCCTGCCCGAACAAAGCATCAAGGTGCCGAGGGCAAGAGTCCTACCCCGACTCACCAAGCACGTTACTCATATATTTAAGCCATGCCGATTCCTTTCGATCTTTCTCTCTCAGTCAGTCAATCAAATCGCCGCCAAAAAGTTATATGATATGATAATTTAGCTCTCATCATTACAGTATGACAATAATGATGCGACTTGGTTATTATGATAATGAGGCGACATTTTTCAATGATGATGGCAGCGACAAAATATTTTTCACATTCTGATGTGACATGAAATCTCACTGCACAAAGATTCTCCTTAATTAAAAACAAGACAAGCTGAAGATTCTCCTTAATTAAGGACAAGACAAGTCGGTATGACCTCTCCCTTCCTCATCTATATAATTCCTTTTCTGTGCACATACATAGGTACGTGAACTCACCATCTTCAACCTATTTCTTCTTTCACAATTCTTCTTCCTTCTTATGGTGAATGACTTGAAAGTCGTCGGAGTGGTTGAGTCAGGACACTCCTGATCTTCCCTCTTACGTTTGCAGACCCCGGAGCTCCTCTTCTCCTCAACTTCGGTGGTGCGTGAGTGATCTCAATAGGAACATTCAACAATCCTTCAAGGAGACTGCATGAGTAGATGCACGCACCTGTCTCATTTTTGTCTGATATTTAATTAGGAACAGAACAGTGGCTGTGTAAGGAGTAGATGCATCTGTCTCATTTTTGTCCTGAAGCAACTTATCCAACTCTGGCCAAAAAGCTCCCTCCGTTCAGAGAAGTCGATCATCATCTCCCATCCCCACTTGAACAATGCGCTAGCCACCTTGCTCATGAAGTAGTAGTTCATCGACCACCTTAGCAACCTTATTCATATTGTTGATTGCCCAAACCAAACACACCAAATTGAAGATTTTCCAATGGTTACTGTCTTTCCCCCCTGTAAACCATTTGCATCAGTAACTCGCTTTGTCAGCCGGTGCCTTCGTGTAACCCCTCAGTCGTCCCAAAAGAAGACGGTGACCTTCTGCTTCCCTTGGTCCTTCGCATCCAGATGGGTCTTCACCACAAGTGGGTTCGGCGGCTCGACAAGCTAGAAGATCGCCACGTAGCAGACGAGCACGGAGACGACGGTGCCTAGGATGGCGATCAGCCGTCGGTTCTCCGCGGAGGCATCTTCGTCGCCAGGAGCGAGCCCTACTCTGCTGGAGAGGGAGGTGAAGACAACCGACAAGAGATCGAGCGTTTCCCGGATTCTATCTGCATCGCGGCGGATCGAACGGTGAAACAAAAGCATGGATCTTCGCTCTCTCCCCCTTTGCTTCGATTTCGGAGAGAAGATGTGGATGACGGGTGGCGCTGAACTGTACGCGGGAAATAAGAGGGATAGAAATGGTTAGAAAACCTAACTCAAAAGTTAGAGACAGATTTGTAAATCCATCTCAATACCATTTCAAAATTAAGATAAAGTTGTAAATCAAGTTTCTCTTCAAATTCCGTTTCTAGATTAAGATAAATTTATAATTAAGTATATTTTATAATTCATATTTATTTTTATTTATAAAAATTTATGTGTAATTTTATCTCAAATTTATTATCTTAATTTCTTTTAAATATTACATTTTATTAGTGAAATGGACAACTAATTTTTCAAATGTTATTCTAAAATAAAATTATTTTCTGTCTTCAATTTTTATCAAATTATAAATGAATATTTTGATAGAATGACATTTTATTTATAATTCATATTTATTTTTATTTATAAAAATTTATATATAATTTTATATCAAATTTTTTTTAAAATTGTATCATAAATTTCTTTTCAAATATTATATTTTATTAATGTAAAATATATTAATAATTTTGTAATAAATCTATTTCTAATTTATCTAAATTTAAAATAAATTTTATTTTTATATTAATTTTTTATTAAATTTTAAATTATTTTTTGATAAAAATCATATGGTCTCAAATTTCGTTTAAAATCCATATTTATGTTTGTTTATAAATATTTATATGTAATTTTGTCTCAAATTTATTTTAAATTCTGTCTTAATTTTTCTTCAAATATTATATTTTATTAAAGTGAAATAGATTAATAATTCTGTAACAAATTTGTCTCTAATTTATGTAAATCTAAAATAAATTTTATTTTTATTTTAAAATTTTAATTAAATTTTAAATATATTTTTATAGAAATTATACAGTTTTAAATTTTATTTATAATCTATATTTATTTTTATTTATAAAAATTTATATGTAATTTAGTATCAAATTTATTTTAAATTTTATCTTAAATTTCTTTTCAAATATTATATTTTATTAAAGTGAACGGATAAATAATTCAATAGTAAAATTGTCTTTAATTTATATATATTTGAAATATGTTTGATTTCTATTTTAAATTTTTATTAAATTTTATACTAAAACTATACCGTCTCAAATTTTTATTTAATTTTAAATATATTTTTTTATAAAAATTATACAATTTTAAATTTCATTTATAAGTTGTATTTATTTTTATTTATAAAAATTTATGTAATTTTGTATCAAATTTATTTTAAATTTTATCTTTTTTTTTTCAAATATTTTATTTTATTAAAATGAAATGGATAAATAATTCAATAGCATATTTATTTTTGATTTATATAAATTTGAAATATGTTTTATTCCTATTTTAAATTTTTATTAAATTTAAATAGATTTTTTATAGAAATTATATAGTCTCAAATTTTATGTTTACATTTTGTATTTATTTTTGTTTATATAAAATTTATTTGTAAATTTGTTTCTAATTAATTTTGAATTTATCTCAATTTTTTCGTATATTGTATTTTATTTAAGTGAAATATATTAGTAATTTCATAGTAAATCTATCTCTAATTTACTAAAATTTAAAATAGATTTTGATTCCATTTTAAGAATTTGTCTCTCAAACCCTATTTTTTTATAGTGGACATATAAGAGTGCTCACTTAGTATCTGGTTCTCAATGTTTGAGCAAGAAGAGGAAAATAACCAATGTTAAGGAAAAAGATAAACAAACTGTAGATTCTCGGGGGGTTGGCCATAAGGAGCAAAAGAAATAAAATAAATAAAAAATTTACTTGTTTCTTCTACAAGAAGCAAGACCATATGAAGAAAGACTGTCTCAAATATGTCAACTAGAATGCTAAGAAAGATAAAGTTCTCAACTTTGTTAGTTTGGAAGTTAAGCAGTTGTGTCTACTGATATTTGGTGGATAGATATCGATGCTACTACTCATATAAGTATCACAATGTAAGGTTATCTTAGGAGCCGATTTTCGCTTGATGGTGAAAGATACAACTATACGGGGAATGATAAGAAGGCTAAAGCAGAGTCAATAGATGTTTTTAAGCTTTATTTAGGGACTAATATTTTTGATCTGAATTTAAATTATATGTTTATTGTACCATCTTTTAGATGGAACTTAGTTTATGTTTCTTATTTGGACAAATGAGATTATTCTTGTTCATTTGGAAATAAAATTTTAAGTATTTTTCTAAATTCAATGTTGATTGATAATGTTTCCTTAATTGATAAGCTATACAAATTAAGCACCTTACTTCGTATTGATAATGTAATAATGCATAGTAGGTACAAAACACAATTTGACTGACGACAATTCATTGATGTTGTAGCATAGACATTTAGGACATATATCCCAACAACACTTAAAAAGATTAATGTCACATGAGATTCTCGATTCCTTTGATATGCCAGATTTTAATGTCTACATAGAGTGTGTTAAGGGGAAGACAATTAACAAAAGAAATAAGGATGCAAGCCGATGTAGTGAAGTCTTGGAACTAATACATATGGATATTTGTGGACCATTCCCTAAGGCATCATGGAACGAAGACATGCATTTTATTAGTTTCATAGATGATTATTTACAATATGAGTATGTATACCTTTTTCATGAAAAGTCATAATCTTTGGATGTGTTTAAAATTTTCAAAGCCGAAGTTGAAAATCAACTAGGTAAGAAAATTAAAGTCATTAGATTTAACCGTGGTGGTGAATATTATATTCAGTATGATGGATTAGGTGAACAATATCCTAGACCTTTGTGAATTACCTTACTGAGTGTGGGATCATACCTCAATATATCATGCCTGGTACTCTCAGTCAGAATGGTGTTGTCGTCGAGCAATGAAACTATACCCTAAAAGACATGATAAGAAGTATGATGACTTTTTGTCACAACCCAAGACTTCCATCCCTATATAAGAGATAACCTCTCTGCTCAGATAATATTCATCCCTGCATCAAAAACTGTAAATAATATTCAAGATGGGTACAAAGGTTGTATGAATATGAATATGCAACACTTTATTCAATGATTTAAAAGAATGTAAACAAATGTTTGACCCAAAACAATGACTCTACTATAACATGACATGACTAACAATTAATCTCGTGCAAACAATGAAATAGAAAATTGCCAAAATAACAAAATGCATAAGTAACCAACTATGCAATAAAGAAATAAACTAAATGGACCCTGTAGAAATCGTCTCTAAAACCATCGTTGAGTATCTCTGAGCAACTGTTCGTAATATTAACCAACCTCGAAAATCGCCTCAAGTCTGTGAATCTGGAGGTCAACAGAAAAAGTGAGTGAACATAAAGTGCAAAGTGGAGATAGAAGGGACGTGCATGAAAATATAACCAAATAGGACTACAACATAATTTATACTGTATATTTTCATGTCATTCATCTTTTATTCCCTTCTTAATTAATTTTCATCAGTTCTTCTTAATTTCTCATTTTCCAATATTATACATATTATAGTCTTATTGTATTTGATAATTCAACATAATTCTATTAAGTGGGTGGATGACATATAATACATCCATCAAGGATGTGTCATATAAGTAAAGGTGAATGACCTACAATCTACCTAATACGAACACATCATGTAAAAATATAAAAATAAAGGTGAGTGACCTACAACTTACTTGAAAGAGATGCATTATATATAAGAATGGACATCCCATAATTCACTCGTAACGAAATGCATCATATGTAAGCATCTATATATACATAGATAGGGTGAATGATCTACAATCCATCTGAAAGAAATGTATCATATATACATTGGGTGAATGATCTGTAATCCATCTAATACAAAATACATCATGTGTATGCTCCTATACATGTATATATAGAGTGAACGATCCATAATCCACCTGAAATATGCCTCATATAAGAATAGAGTGAACGCCCTCCAATTCATCCAATGAGACACCTCAAATAAGATAGGGTGAATGACCTGCAATTCACCTAGTGAAAAAATCATCTCAATTTGGTCGAAGTCTATAAACACGCAAAAAGACTCGAAAGTCCTTTTTAAATAAAAATTATATTTTTCAATGGTGATATTGAGGAGATTATATACATGCCAGAGAACTTTGAGTTTGAGGACTTAAAACATTTAATATGTATATTAAAGAAGTTTATTTATGATTTAAAATAGGTGTCTCATCAATGGTGCAGAAAATTTATTTAGGTGATTACTTCATTTGGTTTTAAGAACCTTGTTGATCAATGTATATATGTTAAATTCAATGGGAGACAGTTTTTATACATGTTTTATATGTGGATGACATTTTACAGGCAAACAATAATAAAAGTCTGCTTCATGAAACTAAGTCATTTCTATCAGATAATTTTGAAATGAAAGGTCTTGATGAAGCATCCTTTGTTTTAAGCGTACATATATATTGTGATTGTTCAAGGGGTATTTTTGAACTTTCATAAAAAACCTATATTGAAAAGGTGCTTGTAGGTATAAGACTGTGCATTTGGTGACACACTTGTGTATAGAAGTGACAGATTGAGTTTACAGCAGTGCCCACGGTTAGAACATGAAATAAATACAATAATTCCTTTATACGTCAACTGTGGGGAGTCTCATGTATATACAAATATGTATGCATCCAGTTGGAATGTTAGATAGGTATTTAAGTAACTTATGATTGGCACACTAGAAAGTTGTGAAGAGAGTAATGCGATATTTGAAGAAAACTAAAGAATACATGTTCACATATTGGAGGTTTGATCACTTAGAGGTGATTAGATATTCAGATTCCAATTTTGCTGGATGCATAGATAGTAGAAGGTCTACTTCAGACTATATTTTCATCCTTACTTGAGGGGCTATATCGTGGAAAAGTATTAAACAGACACTAATGACCACTTCTACTATGGAAGTAGAGTTGATAGTCTGTTATGAAGTATCCAATCATGGGATTTAGCTTCGGAACTTCATCATAGCATTGTAGATTGTTGATGACATTGACAGACCATTGAGAATTAACTGTGATAATAAAGTGACAGAATTTTATGTCAGGAACAACCATAATTCATCAACATCAAGTTTCTTACGGTTAAAGAAAGTTTAGAGTGATCAAGTGATGATAAAGCATATCAACACAGATTCCATGTTAGCAGATCCACCCACCAAAAGTTTGTTACCTAAAGTGTTTCATGCATATGTGGTAAATATGGGTGAATACATGCATTTTATTTTATTTTACTGTGCATACTTAAGCTCAAAACATTCATGTGTATTTTATTTTGACACTTTGAAATAAAATTATCATGATTTACTACTACTGTTTTGCATATGATGTTTGTGAATATGATGAATTCCTTTTGGAATCATAAGGTTTGAATTATCATTTACAACTGCAGTTTAGCATAAAGTGTTTGCAAAAATGATTAGGATCTTTTTGGGTCATCAAGATGATCAGTCGGAAAGTGACATGTGCAGATCACATTTCAAGGTTTATTTGACTTTAAAACACTCAAGGTTTATTTAACTTTAATTAAAACATATTTCCATTTCTTACATAGATGAACCTCTAGATTCATGATATATGCATCCTTGTTCATAAGGATGATAAAGAGTGTATACATCATCTAGGAATTTCCCATTCAGGATTTATAGAAAATGTTAGGTTCTTCTTTGGAATTAAACACTCTCATTTGGAAGGTGTTGGGATGTATACCAGAATCCTAGCTGTATAAATAAATATTATGAAATAAGAATCACATTTGATCAATATTTTGCAAGTGTCCATTTAATCTATATTGTAGATAAACATGGTGTGCGGAGTCACACACAGAAGACCATGTTATCAGTTCCTTATAGGTTATAAACAGTGTTCACAACCAAGATGGATTGGACAAACCATTGGAGTGGTTGTAGTGTAATTCGGTCTTAGTCTGTCTTGACTATATAATTACACTAGTATACTAAGTGTGTATTGAACAGGACCATCTGAGGATTGTTCGATTTATACTGACTATATAATCGAACTAAACCTCTGTTACTATAGATGTACATGCTCTTAATCCCGATATAATAACAAACACATGTGCTTAGTATGTACTTCTTTAATTCATCAAAAGGTGAGATTTAGATCGATAGATCAATGGGCCCGATGAGTTGGGAAGTAGTATTATGTACATGGTGTGTTGTTGATTATAGAAGGAAACTGTGTTCTATAATCTAGGTTGATGATGTCCCCTTGAGGAGCTCATAAGGATTATCATGTAAATCTTGCAGGTGGACCTTGTCCGCATGATAATAAGGTTGAGTGGTACTACTCTTGGATTAGAAGTTGATTAAACTCGAGTTGTCAGTAACTCATTTAATTGACGGATATACGATGCCTTACTTGGCTACCAGGATTCATAAACTCTAGTACTTATCCTGGAGGTCTAGAGTTCGAATCCTGGGGGAGGCAAAAATCCACTGGCCAGGGGTGGAAAGTCCTAGTGAGTAACGGCACGGCCGAGGGTTGTCGATTGACGACATAGGGGTCGCCAAGGGGGCCGCTAGTTGGGCCGCCCAAGGGACCGCCGATTGGGCCGCCAGTTGGGCCGCCCAAGGGGCCGAGGGGCCGGGTCAAAAAGAAAATTCTTACAAATATGCCATAGCTGGGGATCGAACCACAGGTCCCTAAGTCACAACTCGGATGTCCCACCGTTGCATCATTACCCCGGGATCAGTTGACCATTTATTTTTGGATGTTAGTTCTCTCATGAGGTGTGCATGATGTTATGAGTTAAAGGCATGCTTTTCTCCCCTATGTAGTTGGAGTTTAAAAGAGAGAGATCGGTTGACATTGTTCTATGGGGGGACCTGATCCATGACTCCCCTGATCCATGACTCGCTCCCTATTGGTTGGAGAGTTTGACTGAGACATTTGGGTATAGATCTTGCACTAAGGCCGAGAAAAGTTGAAGGATAAGGATAAGAAATATCATTGGTATGGATCGTGTAGCCATCTAGTGGACGATTGCCATTAGATCACTCTAGTTGCTATTTTTGCAAGCTTCTCGGTCATATGGCCCGAGAGTGTACTATGAAGACTTAGCTGGAGCTTACGAACGTCACAGATTCTGGAGGATGTCATACACAGCAACAATCGCAAAGGACACAGAGGATTAGAGCCCCTCAGCAGCAGTGATCCCTGTCATCTCAGCCTCAGATACTTCTACCACAGAGGAGGGACTATGCATCTATAATGACAGCATTTTAGGACGCATCAGTTCAGTGACGCAGTATCTTTCACATCAGTATTTGTCAGTAGGGTTCCAGCCATACACGTTACCAGCAACTCTGTAGTCAGAAATTTATTATGCGGCGATGCAGACGCAGCAGCAGCACTGGCTTATTTCAGTGTACTTCCTCCTTATGTTCATCAGACGACATCTGTACCCCAGAGTCAGTTCCAGCCCGAGCGGAGGCAGACCGTATTTTATTCAGCTACTCAGCCTGCTAGCGCGGAAGTTGGTCGGGTCTATGCCATTACTCGAGAGAAGACACAGCGGGTCGACGGATCGGCCACTCGGGATATAACTTTAGTAGGTTATAATTGCTGATATCTGGATAGATACGAGTAGTTTATATTCATTCCGGTTTTGATGGTTGATTAGTCAGCTTTGGTGAGAAGACTAAGTCGACACGGTCTAGCGACCATCAATTTTGTTGTATCTACAGTAGGATGGGTTGCGAACCACAGTTTGGGTTTTATTGTGATGTAGATAAAATAATTCGTTTTGAGAACGAATTTGTGTGTTCCATAACAGTAGTCGATTAAGGAGGGATTGTTGTAGGAGGCATACCAATTGAGAGTGGCGATATATCGGGTTAGTACTTGTGTATATCCGAACCTTAAGAGTCCATGATGGTAGAACGACATGAAGTGATATCGCAGACTTTGTTGCGCGATGTTTAGTATGTCAACAGATGAAGGTTGAACGGCAGAAACCAGTCAGGTTTCTTCCGGAGATATTGATATCGGATGGATGTGGGAGTATATTACTACAGTGTTTCTACACTGTAGTATGAAGACAGAAAATTTGGGGACCAAATTTTTATTAGTGGGGGAGAATGTAAAATACCGAAAATGTGAGGGAATTTAATTAGAATTAAATTTAAGATTTTTGGGTTTGATTAATTTAAACCTAAGTCATTTAATAGGTTAAAGGGTTAATAGCAGTAATTGGTTATTGGATTTTGGAATCGATCCATTAAGAAAAACCTATTAATAAAAGCTACAATAACCTACCGGTTTCCCAATCGCGACTTTGGTTTTTCTTTCTTCGTTGCGCCGCACGCCTCCGCCTATTCTCCCTCTTCTCCTTCCTCTTCGTTGCCGCCGCCTCTTCATCTTCGCCCGAAGCCGCGCGTTTCCCTTCCTCGCGAACGACCTTCCTCACTAGCCAGAGCCACCGCAGTGGGACGCCGACGCCGCCTCCCCCGTGTCTCCCTCTCCTCTGTCCGCCACCGCCCTCGTCGCCCACAGCACGGAGAAGAAGCCCTGCCGCCACTCCGCCTCGCGTGCCGCTGCCAAGCCAAACCCCTAACAGCCGCCACCTCCCTTGCTTGAACCAGCACCGGATCACCGCCGCCGCTCCTCTGTTCGCCGCCCCTTCTCCATCGCCTGCCACCTCAGCCCCTCTGCCGCCCGTGAAGCCGACGCCGCCTCCCTCGCTCAGCCGACGCTGCCACTCTGCTCTCTTTGTTCTCCAGCGCTGCTCCCTACTTCTACAGGGCAGCTCGCAGTAGCTTTTTCTGGTTGAGCGCGTGAGGGAGCCACCGATTGATTGCGAGCAAGAAAACTGAGGAAGAAGAGGCAATCGTTGTCGTTGTGGTTGGATAAATCCTTCGAGTTTTGACTGCAAGGAGTTGAACCGAAGACCTATCTAGGGCTTAACCAAGTTGATCTTAAGGTAAGAATCTGTTGATTCTAATTTATTATTAATGAGGGTTGTTAGTAATAGATTATGAATTGGTTAGGTTTAGTATGGAATGAAACTTGCTTGAGTATAGTTGGCATGAGTTCAGTTGAAGTTAGTTGGAATTGTTTTAGAACTTGAATCGGATGATTAAGATGTAAATTAGTTCTAATTGGAATAGGATTAATTGAGATTAGGTTAAGTTTTTAGTTTAGCTATTGGTTAAAGGTTGCTCATAGTTAAATGAGATTAATTAGATAATTAATCTAATAGATGATTAATCAGTTTACTAATTAATGGTTTAAATCGGTAACATGATTAGAAATGATTAATGGTGGTCGATTAGGATTGTTAATGTGTTAATTAGATTGAAGTAAGTGGAGTTAATTGGAAGTTAATTGAGTTAGATTAACATTAGAATAGACTAAACCTTGTGGGAAAATAAATAAAATATTTAGAAGATGTTTATTTTATTTACAGGATCTTGATCTGTTGATAATACCATACGCGGAGGATTTCATTAGAGCTTTATTGCGACGATTTCAGCAAGAGGTGGGTACTCCTGTGCTTGGTCAACACAGATCCTCCTTTTTGTAATGCATGATTTCCTTTTTGTGGTCCTTATTTCATTGTTGCCTACTTCGCTACTTGCTATCATTGCTTGATACTTATCTGTTGACCTTTATATTGATCTGTTGCTATTTTGTTGCTACTCTTGCTATCCATGCTAGTAATTAAATGATAGCTTACACCTTTTGTTGCTTGATACCTGTTGAATGACCTCCTGTTGAACTTCTCGTTGTTAGAACAGTTTTAACTATCATACCATTGACTCAAATTGACTTCCCTTGATATCTGTTGAACATGCTAATCATTTGTAGCTATTACATGTAGGAATGATCATCATGCATTCATGATAGTTGTAGATGTTGCGGACAGCATTGTTGGCTGTTCTTGTAGGCTCTGGCCCTACACCGTGTAGTGGTGTGATCAGTGGAAAGAGCCTACTTGCACTATTGTTGAGTGCAACCAGGACTGGCTATATAGCCCTCCTGTTACACTGCCGCTCCCCACCAGATTACGGTGGTTTGTATGTTGGAGTCTGTGCAGTATGTCTTGTCTGGCCCCTCAGTTCACTGTGCTCTGGGAGGGTGACTGGGGAATGCAGAGTGCGGACAGAGACTTGCATTTGTTTGCGTTGGTTGCCGTGTGTTTTACATGCATTGTTGGTAGGATTATTGCATAGTTTAATTTATGCATCTGATTTCGATTGTTGCACTTATTTGCTATGTTTGTTGCATTTGTATGACATTACATACATGCTCACATGTACTGATACTTATCTCTATTCCGTAGCACGATTCTTTCCTTATTATTCTTGTTGAGATACCATGCTTGATTACCATGATCTCTGTTATCTGTTGATACCTATACCTGTTGATATTGTCTATCTTTCTGTTTATTTGTTCATGCACATTTATCATTTTGTATCCACTGAGCATCTAATGCTTACTACCCAGACCCTGGGGTTACTTTGTTTCCTCCCCAGGTAGCAGATAGGTTTACGGGAGCTTGGAGGTTCAGTCGGCTGGTCCCATCTCACAGCAGGAGGTTTTCTGTTGGTTTGTCGTTGGTTTATCGTTTATGGTATGGTTTATGTACTTGGACATGGATTTATGTTTTGTGGACTTGTTGTGGTCTCTTGGAGTTTTTCCATTTCGATGTTCGAACGTAGTGTGTGGAACTTTGTGGTTAATGGTTTTAGTATTTCGTTTGCATTTTGTTAGTTGATACGACCTTGTAGGTCTTATATTATGTTAGTGTGGTATAGTATGCATGTGTAGTGGTTGTATGGCCGTGTAGGCCTTTATTTTATATCTGTTGATTGTTGTGGTTATCTATTGGACGTGTTGTCCTTATTCCAGCCGCCTGTGGCTGTGTATACATGTATGTACTAGGGGAATTGTCATAGTTACTGGGGAGATGCTGCCGAAATTTTTCGGACGGCCTTCTCGGGGCGTGACAATTTAGTGGTATCAGAGCAGGTTTGTCAGTAGGGTTCCAGCCATACACGTTATGGCAACCAGGACTTCATGTCCCTGAGGCCTTTTGGGGAGAGCCCAAAAACAAAACCATGAGGGTTTAGGCCCAAAGTGGACAATATCATGCCATTGTGGAGATACGAACATCCTATTAGACCCAACAATTGGTATCAGAGCGAGACCGCTCTTCACCGGACTAACCGTCGGATGAGCCATGATCCGGATATAACCATGTGGGGGCCCTCGGGGAAAATAAAGGAAGTAGGGGAGACTCGGACCATGAGGGACATGGCAGCCGGACCATGAGAAATGGCAGCCGGACCATGAGAAATGGTAGTGGAGCTTCCAGTGATCCTTTGATTGAGGGGGGAATGTGGACCGAGGGGCAGGAAGTCCTGGTTGCGGCTGGGCAGGAAGTCCTAGTAGGTCAGGGTGGACCGAGGGGCAGGAAGTCCTGGTTGCGGCTGGGCAGGAAGTCCTAGTAGGTCAGGGTGGACCGAGGGGCAGGAAGTCCTGGTGGGTCGAAGATTCAGACATCAAACGGAGGCTTTCCGTTTGAGGGGGGGCAGGGGGGGATTGTTGGGTTGCAAAGGTGCAAACATAGTCCCACATCTAAAACACATAGGAAAGATCATGGGTTTAAAAGGATGGAAAGTATCTCCATTGGCATGAGGCCTTTTGGGGAGAGCCCAAGAACAAAGCCATGAGGGCTTAGGCCCAAAGTGGACAATATCATGTCATTGTGGAGATACGAACATCCTTTTGGACCTACAATTGGTATCAGAGCGAGGCCGCTCTTCACCGGACTAACCGCCGGATGAGCCATGATCCAGATATAACCATGTGGGGACCTCGGGGAAAAACAAAGGAAGTAGGGAGGCTCAGACCATGAGGGACATGGCAGCCGGACCATGAGGGACATGGCAACCGGACCATGAGAAATGGCAGCCGGACCATGAGAAATGGTAGCGGAGCTTCTAGTGGTCCTTTGTTTGAGGGGGGGATTGTTGGGTTGCAAGGGTGCAAACATAGTCCCACATCTAAAACACATGGGAAAGATCATGGGTTTAAAAGGATGGAAAGTATCTCCATTGGCATGAGGCCTTTTGGGGAGAGCCCAAGAACAAAACCATGAGGGTTTAAGCCCAAAGTGGACAATATCATGTCATTGTGGAGATGCAGACATCCTTGGGGACCCTACAATTGGTATCAGAGCAAGACCGCTATACACAGGGAGACTAATGTACTCCGTATATAGTTTCCGAATTTGTCGTTGCATTTTTGAACCTGTCTGATACCAATTTAGTGGTATCAGAGCAGGTTAGGTTTGTCGGATTTTCTGTTGCATTTCAGTCGAGTTTTGGTGTCCGTCGGATTTATTGCGTATTCGTAGTCTCTGTGACTTACCATTTCATCTGTAGGGTTATTAGGTCAAGCATGTAGGTTTAGGAGTTGCTTTCTCGCCGAACTTGTTGTCATATCGGTTTTATCGAGTTTTTGTGTATTCGATCCCAGATGTGAGATGGACAGATAGCGGCACGAACTCTCCAAGCAAGTTGTAAGTAAGAATTTCTAGCGCATTTATTCTTGTTCTAGAAATTTATTATAGTTATATATTATCATGTGATAGTAAGACCCTTGTACAGAACCAAGAGGTTGGTTACAAAGTTGACCTGTTAGGTTTGTAGAGCTGGAGACTTCCGAACATGTTGTGGATTGTCTGGAGATACCGTTGACGGACCCGTTACCAGTTACTTCTAGCAAAACTGTGAACAAGAGCCGGATATCATTGTTGGCAATGTCCGTTAAGATTAGATTGACTTTGTTCCATGGGAGATCTGACCCATGACTTGTCGCTTTTGGTGGGAGAGCTTGAATGATACCTTTGCATGTATCTTTGACATTGAGGTAGAGCAAGTAAGTTAGCAGTGTACCACCTTCGTGATCAGGTCGTCACGAGGTGGAAGACGCGGAGGACTGTACTCGGAGAGCTCAGCTGGAGTTCACCGATACTACTTGGTTTGAAGGACGTTCTACTTAGCAGCGATCGTAGAAGACAACACAGAAGACTAAAGCACTTCAGTAGCAGAGATCTCTACCATCTTCAGGACAGATGTATCAGATACAGGGAAAGGATTATACAGTGTTACCAGCAGCTCCACAACTAGAGATTTATTCTTCGGCAATTCCGATGCAGCAGCAGCCACCAGCAACACCAACTTATGACAGAGTATCTTCTCATTATATTCAGCAGACGACGTCTGATACCCCAGAGTCAGTTCCAACCAGAGAGGAGGTAGATTGCGTCTCATTCAGCAACTCAGCCGGCTAGTGCGAAGTTTGAGTCGCGTTTATGCTATTGCTCGAGAGAGAAAGCACAACGGAGGCGTAGTGGGCCGATGCATCAGTTATTCAAAAAAAAAAATTAGGCGAATTCCGAGGATTAGATCGTATAGTCCAGTAGTCTCTTTACCTTCGGGTAAAGTGCGTACTATAAATCAGGAGCTTAAGGGAATGTCCGTTGGAGGTCGACGATCATATATTACGGTGAATTTTCAGGTGCTGGATGTGATGGAATTTAATACCATCTTGGTATGGATTGGTTAGTCACTATCATGCTACGATGAATTGTCGAGTGGAAGTGATTACCCTCCAACCTACGGATCAATCCGCATGGGAATTCGTGGGTACTAGGAGTGAACAAATATCCATTATTTCGGCGATCTAGGCATAGAAAATGTTAAGACGTAGGTGCCGAGATTAATTACTGTTTCTGAAGCAAACAGAGATAAGTAGTGGTCCTCGTTCATCCGACGTACGTATCGTCCGAGAGCACCAGGATGCATTTCCAGACGAGCTTTTTGGCTTGCCGTCCCAGAGGCAGGTCTAGTTTACGAGTGAAGTGATTCCAGGCACTGCAGCAGTGTCTAAGATGCCGTATCGGATGACTCCGAAGTAGTTAGAGGAACTGAAGATCTAGTGGCATCCAGGGAAAGCTAATGTGGTCGCGAATGCGCTTAGCTGGAATCTCGTGGGATTCTAGCTAGTCAGTTGGTTGCGGTCACTGATTTTGTCTGACAGTATTCAAAGTTGGGGTTAGTGGAGCGTGGTCGGACTCATCAGGGTGTTCTTGTCTCGATGGTTGCTCAGTCAGCTTTATTGGAGAAAAATTTAATTGCAACAGTCTAGTGACCAACAGTTATGGTGTATATGCAGTGGGATGGACTTTAAACAGCAGTTAGGGTTTTATTGTGACGCGGATAGAATAATTCGTTTGGAGAACGAATTTGTATTCTAGAGCAGTATTCGATTAAGGAGTTGTTGTAGGAGGCATACCATTTTAGGTCTGTGATACATTTGGTTAGTACTTTATATATCGGGACCTTAAGCGTCCATATTGGTAGAACGACATGAAGTGATATCGCACTTTGTTGCGCAATGTTTAGTATATCAACAGATGAAGGTTGAATGGCGGAAACCAGTCGGGTTTCTTCCGGAGATATCGATACTGGATGGAAATGGGAGTATATTACTATAGTGTTTCTACACTATAGTATAAGATAGTAAATTTGGGGACCAAATTTTTATTAGTGGGGGAGAATGTAAAATACCAAAATCTAAAACGGGTTATTTGTAATTAAATAATAATAATAATAATAAGGAATAAATAAAACAAAAGGGATGGAAAGATTCGCCTCGTGAAGACGAATCCAACGAAACTGGTTTGAGTCAAATCGGAGATCGTTTGGTTAGTAAACCAAGCGAACCAAGGTTGAACCCGGTTCACTACAATAACCGGTTCGGTCGTATAATAAATCCTAGGTTTCTTTAGTTGGTTTAGCCTAGTTAATGCGCCGACTAAATCACGATTACTGTGATTCCTAGCCGACACCGCACCGAAGCTCCCCTTCGCATCTTCCTCCTTCCCCCGCTGCCGTCCCTTGCCGACGCCGCTGCTACCCTGCCGCCGGATCACCGCCGCCTCCACCCTGCTCCTCTTCTTCTTCCTCCTCCCCTCCGCCGTTGCCCTATCTGCCGTCGTTTCCCTCTGTCGACGCCGCCGTCCTGCTCGCTGTCGCCTTCGACGCCGATCGTCGCCGCCCTGCTCACGCCGCCTTCCTCACCAGCCGAAGCCACCACCGCGGACCGCCGACACCGCCGCCGCCTCTCCTCTGGTTCTTCCCCATCTTCGCCGCGGGACGCCGACGCCGCCTGCTGCTCCCGATCGCACAAGGGCGCCGCCGGACCGGAAAGGTAAGGGGGAGTTAGAGCTAGGGTTTTCTTGTTTCGATTTTGAGTTGGATTTGTGGTTAATGCTTGATTCTTGAACTTAGATCCCAGGTTTTCTTAGGGTTCCGAATCCAGATCTTGGGTTGGATCGGTCTTTGGGCTTCGACTGTTGAAGAAGAAGAACCGAAGGCTGAGTTAGGCTCTGATCAGATCTGAGGTAAGGTTATAATTGATTTCAAGCTGATTGTGTTGATTAGCCATGTAATTTGGGGGTTATTGTGGATTGATTGAGCTCTGTTTGGGCGGGGTTGATGATGAGGGTGTTCTGTTGGGTGAGTTTGAACAAGAGCACTGTTAGATAGGAGTAATTCTTGACTTGTTGAATGATTTGATGTTGTATTGTCGTGAGATTTAAGTAATAGGTTGTTGATTGTAGTTGGGATAATTTAATTTGGTAGTTAAAGCTAATGTTTAGATTAGGTTGATTAATTAATGAGTTGACATGTTGAATCATATTGTAAACCATGGGAGGGTAAAGTTGGGTAGTTAATTGGGATGATTAACTTACGTTAGGTGGTTGGTTAATTTAGTATGAATCTATTAGTGTAGATTGATTAGTTTAAATCATGGAATTTAGGAATGCTATTTATTCCTTTTACAGGATCCTGATTTGTTCGTGATCCTGCGATATATTTTTGGAGATTCGATTGTTGACAGTCGTCTGATCATGTGGGTACTCCTGTGCTTGGTCAACACAGGCTCTCTTTTCCGTAGTGCATGATTACCTTTTTGCTATCTTTATTGTATTGTTGCCTACTTCGTTACTTGTTTCATTTCTTGAAACTTACTGTTGACCTTTATGATGATCTGTTGCTATTTTGTTGCTGCTCCTGCTATCCATGCTAGTAATTAAATGATACCTTACATCTTTCGTTGCTTGATACCTGTTGAATGACCTCCTGTTGAACTTCTCGTTGTTAGAACAGTTTTAACTGTCGTACCATTGACTCAAATTGACTTCCCTTGATATCTGTTGAACATGCTAATCATTTGTAGCTATTACATGTAGGAATGATCATCATGCATTCATGATAGTTGTAGATGTTGCGGACAGCATTGTTGGCTGTTCTTGTAGGCTCTGGCCCTGCACCGTGTAGTGGTGTGATCAGTGGAAAGAGCCTACTTGCACTATTGTTGGGTGCAACCAGGACTGGCTATATAGCCCTCCTGTTACACTGCCGCTCCCCACCAGATTACGGTGGTTTGTGCGTTGGAGTCTGTGCAGTATGTCTTGTCTGGCCCCTCAGTTCACTGTGCTCTGGGAGGGTGACTGGGGAATGCAGAGTGCGTACAGAGACTTGCATTTGTTTGCGATGGTTGCCGTGTGTTTTACATGCATTGTTGGTAGGATTATTGCATAGTTTAATTTATGCATCTGATTTCGACTGTTGCACTTGTTTGCTATGACTGTTGCATTTGTATGACATTACATACATGATCATATATATATACCTGTTGCCATATATTCTTCTTCTTTACCATTCAGTTGATATACCATGCTCGACTTCCATTAATTACATGCTCACATGTAACTGATATCCATATCTGTTGTGTAGTGTTATTCTTTCCTTATTGTTCTCGTTGAGATATCATGCTTGATTACCTTGATCTATGTTATCTGTTGATACTCATACCTGTTGATTAGTGTCTATTCTCCTGTTTACCTTTGTATGCATTTCTATTATTTTGTATCCACTGAGCATCTAATGCTTACTACCCAGACCCTGGGGTTACCTTGTTTCCTCCCCAGGTAGCAGATAGGTTTACTGGAGCTTGGAGGTTCAGTCGGCTGGTTCCATCTCACAGCAGGAGGTTTTCCGTTTTGGTTTATCGTTGGTCTAGTGTTTATGGTATGGTTTATGTACTTGGATGTGGACTTGTGATTTGTGGACTTGGATTCGTACTTGTGGACTTTATTGTGGTCTCTTGGAGTTTTCTGTTTCGATGTTTTCGGACATGGCATGTGAAACTTTTGTGGTTAATGGTTTTAGTATTTCGTTTGCATTTAGTTAGTTGATACGACCGTGTAGGTCTTATATCCTGTCTGTGTGGTATAGTATGCATGTGTAGTGGTTGTATGGCCGTGTAGGCCTTTATTTTATATCTGTTGATTGTTGTGTTTATCTATTGGACGTGTTGTCCTTATTCCAGCCGCCTGTGGCTGTGTATGCATGTATGTATTAGGGGAATTGTCATAGTTACTGGGGAGATGCTGCCGAAATTTTTCGGACGGCCTCCTCGGGGCGTGACAGTAGATTAGTTTACTTTCACGAGACGTGAAAGAATAAGTGTGGGGGATTTGATAACTAGCATCTTTACCGGGTAAATTAGAGTTATTTTGGACTGGATTGGTCATATTTCATGTTAATATAGTGGATTTTTGGACTGATTCTTTATCTGGATGAATATTTTGATGTTATTCTATTTTTTTATTAATTTATGGCATTTATGGATATTTATTGGTTGTAATTTATTTTGCAGGTAATCAATTTGGAGAAAAATAAATTCTGGTTCGAGTTAGACTCTAATTCAATTCTAATTGACTCAATGGAAAATCAAGGTCAATTGGATTCAAATCATCTTTAATCAATCCAAATTCATTTCATCCAACCCACTTCATTCAATTCCAGCCCAAATCAGATCAGCCCAAATCAAATGAAATCCGGTTCATTTCTAATCAGCCCGGTTCAAATCAATAAAGCCGGTTCAAGTTCAATTCAATCCGGTCCAGTTCATTGGCCGGTTCAAGCAAGGTTCAACAGCCGATTCATCACGCGGTTAAAAGGAGATTTTAGGGTTAGTGCACGGTGAGCTCGGTTGCGATTGGGAAGCTACAGTGTTTCCCAATCGCGACACCATTACTGTTCTTCCTCCCCGATCAGCCGTGATTTCGAGCTCGTCGCGCACTCCACCACATCCATCGTCCTCTCCAATCAGTCACAGAGCTGTGGACGGCAGCCACGAAGTTCGACGACCGCTGACACCACCGCAGGAGACTTCACCGTAGAAGCGATTTGCTCTGGCGAAGTTCTTCTTCATCCCCATCGGTCGCAGATCGATCGCCGTAGAAGTGGTTCAGCTCCGGCGATTGGTGGCCGACGGCTATCCTCACAGCAACGACGTGCCGTCGTGAGTGATTTGCTCCAGCGGAGCTCACTGTCCTACCGCATTCACTGGGATCCGGAACGGGACGCCGGGCCGAATTCCGACCATATCCTCCACCGAGAACACGAGGTAAGGTTTATGTTTATGTTCTAACTTTGGCGGCGATTTGTAGCAAAGGGAGATCTGTGCATAGGCTGAATCCGTTATTCTCTCTGACTTGAGCTCGTCGGCGATTGGCCATCAACCGGCGGCGTTCTTCCGTTCACGTTGGTAGAAGTCGTTCATTGTGGCGTCAATGATGCTGTTCTGTGCCGATTGGAAACCTCCATCCACCTCCACCGTTTTCCTCTGTTCCTCTGTTCCGAACCGCAAGGGAAGGAAAAACTAACCCTTTAACCCTAGTTTGTTTTCATTTATTTTCATATTTTGTTGTTAGTTGTTACAATCAAAATCCCCCCCCCCCCCCCCATTTCAGTATTTGTTCGGTTCTTGTTTGGTTAAATGAATGAGTTGAAAATTTAATGGCTATTCGGTTTTAATTCATGCATGAAATGTGGTGAAGTGTTAGTTGGTGATGATACTTGATTGTTTATGATCGAACTGTGAATGTGTGATCAATGGTAATGTGATGCTTAGTTTTTTTTTTAATTGTTTGAGATTGTTGTGATGGATGAGTAGAATTGCATAAAGTATGACATGGATTGTATGTGTTGGGAGGTTAATGGTATGTTGTGATGTTTCATTTTTCATATTCTAAGTTGGTTAAATTGTTTGGGATCCGGTTATGGATGAATTACAATTTGGATCTTGAGTTTATACTATCAATGAAATTAAAATGCATTCTGTATGTTGGATTGAGTTATGGTATGTTGAGATGTGGATGTTTTGAACATGTTTAAGTTGTTTGGAAGGTACCGGTTGTATAACATGATGTCGTGTTGTGTTGTAGATTAGAATAATATGTTGTGAACATGTGTAAATATGTGGTGGGATAACTTGTAAATTGAATGTATAGGATGTATAGTATGAATATGTGTTGTTGTTGGATATTATTGTATAGTTCTTTAGCTTGTATCAATTGTCGATAAATGTATTATATTGTTTTCATGTTTTTAGTTGTATATGATTAATAGAGTGTATGTGATTATGTTGGTAATTTGTAGGATTGAGTGTTGTTTGTGTAGTATGTTGTATATTGTTATAAATAAGATTGTTGTTTGACTAATCATGTAATAGTAATGTATAGTAGGTTTTAGATTGTAATCATGTACATTTAAGATTCTTTTATTAATTATTAATTCAATTGTCAATAAATGGATTCTGTAGATAGAAATGAATAAAGTCAATAAATGGAACCCTGCACCAATTGTCTAGGATATCTTCCATCATTGAGTCCAAGAGAGACGACCTGGACCTCTCTATACTACTGTAGCGATAAATAGGAAATAAATAAATAAATAATTTTTATGGGTGTAAGTGATAAATAAATAAGGGAAGTCTCTAATTTACTAAAATTTAAAATAGATTTCAATTCCATTTTAAGAATTTGTCTCTCAAACCCTGTTTTCTATAGTGGATATATGAGAGTGCTCACTTAGTATCCGATTCTCAATGTTTGAGCAAGAAGAGGAAAATGACCAATGTAAACAAACTATCAGATTTCGGGGGGTTTGGCCATAATGAGCAAAAGAAATAAGATAAATAAAGAATCTACTTGTTTCTTCTATAAGAAGCAAGACCATATGAAGAAAGACTATCTCAAATACGTTAACTAGCACGCTAAGAAAGATAAAGTTCTCAACTTCATTAGATCGGAAGTTAATTTAGCAGTTGTGTCTATTGACATTTGGTAGTATCACAATATAAGGTTATCTTAATAGCCGATTTTCACTTGATGGTGAAAGATACAACTATACGGGGAATGACATGAAGGCTAAAGAAGAGTTGATAGGTGCTTTTAGGCTTTATTTAGGGACAATATTTTTTTGAATTTGAATAATATGTTTATTGTACCATCTTTTAGATGGAACTTAGTTTATGTTTCTTATTTGGACAAATGAGATTATTTTTGTTCATTTGGAAATGAAATTTTAAGTATTTTTCTAAATTCAGTGTTGATTGATAATGTTTCCTTAATTGATAAACTATACAAATTAAACACCTTACTTCGTATTAATAATGTAATAATGCATAGTAGGTACAAAACACAATTTGATTGACAAAAATTCATTGATGTTGTGGCATAGACATTTAGGACATATATCCAAACAAATCTTAAAAAGGTTAATGTCACATGAGATTCTTGATTTCTTTGACATATCAGATTTTGATGTCTACATAGAGTGTGTTAAGGGGAAGACAATTAACAAAAGAAATAAGGGTGCAAGCCGATGTAGTGAAGCCTTGAAACTAATGCATATGGACATTTGTGGACCATTTCCTAAGACATCATGGAATGGAGATACGTATTTTATTAGTTTCATAGATGATTATTCACGATATGACTATGTATACCTTATTCATGAAAAATAATAATCTTTGGATGTGTTTAAAATTTTCAAAACTGAAGTTGAAAATCAACTAGGTAAGAAAATTAAAATCGTTAGATTTGACCATGGTGGTGAATATTATAGTCAGTATGATAGATCAGGTGAACAACATCCTAGACCTTTACGAATTACCTTACTGAGTGTGGGATCGTACCTCAATATACCTTGCCTGGTACTCCCAATCAGAATGGTATAGTTGAGCAACGAAACTATACCCTAAAAGATATGGTAAGAAATATGATGACTTTTTGTCACAACCCAAGACTTCCATCCCTATATAAGAGATAACTTCCCTGCTCAAATAATATTTATCCCTGCATCAAAAACTGTAAATAATATTCAAGATGAGTACAAAGGTGTTGGGAATCCTATGCGATAAAATAAAAATTCACAGTGGAAAATAGGGTCCCTTCCGTGATCCATGCGAAAAATTTGTACAAGTTTAGATCTATGAAATCCTATCTAACAGGGTATACCTTTAATGCTTACCTTTCGTTTATCCCGCTCGTCAAAAGGTTGTCGGATCTCTAGCACGTTCAAGTGTCCGTGCCTTTATGTGTATTCACACTAACACTCCCCTTTTGGAGAAACTTGGTTGTGCTAGCAACCTTACTTGCAAATCTCAGCCAAGAAGAAGAAAGGGAAGAAAATGAACTACCCTTGAGTTTTTGGAAGAAAAACTCTTTTATACTAATGCCATGAATACCAAAGGTTTTTAAGCTTTTGGTATTCTTTCATCAATGCATGATTAATCCTATTAATCATGTATGATAACTTCCTCTTCTTCAATGCATGATTAATCCACATTAATCATGCATGATGAATCAAAATTTATTCATCAACTTGGTTTAATTTGAGTTTAACTCAAATTCAACCAACTTGAGTCTAACTCAAGTCTAGGTCATCCAATGAGCTTAATTGTTCTTTTAGTCAAACTAAAATGAACTCATCTCCCAATAGAATGTTATTTGTGTGTGATCCAATAGGTTCTTGTAATATTGGCAATGTCTCTAAAACTAATTTTAGAAACATAAGCAATGAGTGACATTTAATAATGCATCATTGCTACCCAAATGACAAGAATATCGAGATCCGACATAACCTTCATGATTATGATAATGTATGATCATGTCCTTCTATCCTTGATATCTAGATTGATCAATGAGGCATAAACTGTGTCATTCTCTTATCAATCTTTATATTTCTTGATCCCCAAGTAGACTCACTCAAACAAATGAGCTTAATATCTTATATTGACTCATTTGAACATGACCATACATTTTGTAGTCCTACTCTATCAAGAGGCCTCAAGATATCACTCCCGTCATATGGGAGGAATAGATCCCATCTACATCACTCATATCCCTCTGCATAATTTATTATATACCTAGTGATCACCTTTATAGTCCACCCTGTTACGGGTGACGTTTGACAATACCAAAGTATATAACTCCTTATGTAGAGAACCGTAATGACTTCAGGTCTAAGGACTATTCATACCAATAGTCACATGAGAAAGTTTATGACACTCATACAACGATCCATGAAACTTTCTCATAGCAGGTCAATTCAATATATATTCTCTAATGTATACTCATGTGTCAACTCAATATCTCATATCCATAACTTGTGAGATCAAGTCATCCAACTAACCCACATGTTAGTCTCAACGCATTAATATCGTTCCTAAATATTAATGCTTGACTAAGAATGATTAAAAGTAGTGTTCTCTACATCATCTCACTATCGATTCAAACAATTAATATGACGTAGATTAGAACTAGCTACCCAAGGACATTATTATACTTAGTTATTTGACACAAACATAAAGTAAGTATAATAACAAAAAATTTTTGCCTTTATTAATAATAGAATATGATACAAAGCCCCTAGTCAATCATCATATAATTGGCTCTAGAGCTATTACTAACAAAAGGTTGTATGAATATGAATATGCAACACTTTATTTAATGATTTAAAAGAATGTAAACAAATGTTTGACCCAAAACAATGACTCTACTATAACATGACATGTCCAATAACTAACCTCGTGCAGACAATAAAATAGAAAATGTTAAAATAATAAAATGCATAAGTAACCAACTATACAATAAAGACAAACTAAATGAACCCTATAGAAATCGTCTCCAAAACCATCATTGAGTATCTCTGAGCAATCGTTCGTAATATTGACCAACCTCGAAAATTGCCTTAAGTTTGTGAATATGGAGGTCAAAGGAGAAAGTGAGTGAGCATAAAGTGCAAAGTGGAGATAGAAGAGACGTGCATGAAGATATAATCAAAGAGGACAACAACATAATTTATACTTTATATTTCCATGTCATTTGTCTTTTATTCCCTTCTTAATTAATTTTCATCAATTTTTCTTAATTTCTCATTTTCCAATATTACACATATTATAGTCTTATTGTATTTAATAACTCAACATAATTTTATTAAGTGGGTGGATGACATATAATATATCCATCAAGGATGTGTCGTATAAGTAAAGGTGAATGACCTGCAATCTGCCTAATAGGAACACATCATGTAAAAATGTACAAATAAAGGTGAGCGACCTACAACTCACTCGAAAGAGATGCATCATATATAAGAATGAACACCCCATAATCCACTCGTAATGAAATGCATCATATGTAAGCACCTATATATACATAGATAGGGTGAACAATCCGTAATCCATCCGAAAGAGATATATTATATATACATTGAGCGAATGACCGGTAATCTATCCAACACGAAATACATCATCTGTATGCTCCTATACTTGTATATATAGGATGAATGATCCGTAATCCACCCGAAACATGCCTCATGTAAGAATAGGGTGAACACCCCCCAATTCATTCAATGAGACACCTCAAATAAGAATAGAGTGAATGACCTACAATCCATCTAGTCAAAAAATCATCTCAATTTGGCCGAAGCCTATGAACGCACAAAAAGACTCGAAAGTCTTTTTTAAAGTATGGAGTAAATGCTCTATATTTATAGAAAAATATTTGTATTCTTAATCTAGTATAAATAACCTCATAACTTTTATAAAGTATGGAACTGAGGTTCTATGACACAAGGGTTACACTCGTTTCTCCATTTATTAAGTTGAGAAGCCACGTAATTTCTTACGAGCATTCAACTAAAGCCCTCTCTTATTTTTCAATTATAGGAATGATATTGATGAAATTATTTATGATATTGGTTCACTTTTATTTCTTATAATAATTCAAGTTATCCCTTGTAAATTTCATTAATAAATTTTGATAGGATATATTATTACTATTTTACCTTAATCTAAAGGAGGCCATTGTTCAAATAATTTTATCAACTTGACAAGATATCATATTCTCTATTGCTTAGAACATAAGAGAAAAAGAATGAATTTAAAACATAACTCAACCCCTTTTGTGGTTGTAGTACTATGAAGCATAAGTCATTAAATAAGGAATCAGATTCATATGCGAGTAGATAATAAAATTAAATATCGAAACTATTATACTGATATTGGAAGCAAAGGAGAAATTTAAATAACTATTGAAGTAGGAATTATACTCGAATGAAAGGGATCAAGCAAACTAATTGAGAAATCTAATGCATTTTCTATTTAATTATGCACAAAGGTAAATCAACAAGGATCAAGTAAGAAAATTTCACCTAAATTAAAGGGTCTTCACTATGAAGTGTGGACGGTGTGACGACAATGACATTAGCAATGATGGCGAGCGATGATGGTGGTGGTTGGCAGCAACAATGGTGACAATGGCAGCAATGTCCATGTGAGGAGCAACACCAATGAGAAGCGGGGACGTCTACGGTAGAGGAGTTATGGGTGAGAAGAGGGTTAGGAAAAAGAATGGGCAAAAGTCAAAAGGGCACCCCTTTATTTCCAAATCATCAAAGGGGGGGGGGGGGGGGGCTCCACTTTGATTTTTTATCAAAAGGGTGCCCCACTTTACTATTGAGTCGTATATAATTATCCAAATGCCCTTCAATACTATTTTATACTATTCAGTATTATTATCTCCCACCTAAACTCTAAACCCTAATTTCTAAATTGGTTGGACACGTTATAGTAGCTACGAATCCATAGCTACTACACATGTCGTAGTAGTTATGCTTTCGTAGCTGCTACAAAGTGAATGTTAGATGAACATGCATAAAACATATTCACATTATAGCAGCTATAGTTTTGTAACTGCTACAATGCAAACTTAACCTGTTAAAAAATATTTATGTTGTAGTAGTTATAATTTCATAGCTGCTACAATATGAATGTTAAGTGAGTAGGTTTAATCCATATTATAGTAGCTACGATTTTATAACTGCTATAATGTGAATGGTGGGTGAATATGATTGAATCCATATTGTAGCAACTATGAAATTTTGTTACAATGTGAATAATTTTGAATCAATTAAGTATACATTGTAGCAGCTACGAAATCGTAGTTGCTACAACGTGAATATTTTTTAATATGTTAAGTATACG
The DNA here is from genome assembly GCF_044706935.1 of Curcuma longa. NCBI lineage: Eukaryota > Viridiplantae > Streptophyta > Magnoliopsida > Zingiberales > Zingiberaceae > Curcuma > Curcuma longa. The sequence continues at coordinate 2,815,428 of NC_133870.1, read as the reverse complement.
TTGTAGCAACTATGAAATCGTAGCTGCTACAACGTGAATATTTTTTATGTGTGCTCACCTAATATTCATATTGTAGCATCTACGAAATCATAGTTGCTACAACATGTATAACAGTTACGATTTTGTAGTTGCTACAACTTTGTTGATCGATTTAGAAATCAGATAGGAGATTGAGGTAAGAGATAACAATACTGAGAAGTACTTGAGGATATTTGGATAATTGTACATGACTGAATAGTAAAGTGTTGGGTTGCAAGGGTGCAAACATAGTCCCACATCTAAAGTACATGGAAAAGATCATGGGGTTAAAAGGATGGAAAGTATCTCCATTGGTATGAGGCTTTTTGGGGAGAGCCCAAGAACAAAGTCATGAGGGCTTAGGCCCAAAGTGGACAATATCATACGGGCTATTTATCTCCCCAATATATAGTAAGGGTAATTTACTAGATTTTTAGGGAACTTATATTATATACAGGCGGATTAGTCGTAAATAGCCCCTTTGGGGCTATTTCTCTCCCCAATATATAGTAAGGGCCCTAATATAGTAAATTGAGGAGTGAAATTGCATAGCCCCTTACTATATATTTGGCGATTAGATTAGTCATAAATAGCCTTTGGGGCTATTTCTCTCCTCTGCTTTTCATAAAAAATTAAAGTGGGATGCCGCTTTGATGATTGGGAAAAAGGAGCACATTTTTTATTTTTGTCTAAAAGAATTAGGGTTAGGGAAAGAATAAAAAGAGGAGGAAGAATAGGTTTGCTTTGGTGTTTATTTGTTTTAAACACTTCTATAAAAAGGTTCAAAATATTTTAGAATTTTTAATTAGGCCCTTTTTAATTGATTTATTTTTCAATGATATAATACTTTTTTTTTCTATCAGAGTCTTTGTAGGGTGAGGTAGTCAAGACTGCAATGTACCTATTTAATAGAATACCTAAGTACGATAGTGTCTAAAATTCCATGTGAGATGTGGATGGGTAGGAAGCCTAGTATTAGACATTTACACGTTTGGGTTTGTCTAGTTGAGCCTAGGCCTTATAGGCCTAATGAAAAGAAACTGAACTCTAAAACTATAAGCTACCATTTTGTGGCATACCTCTGAAAAGTCCAGGGGTTATAAATTTTTTGACCCCTCGAATAGGTCCTTTTTTGAGATGAGTAATGCTAAATTTATTAAGGATAGTGGGACTACTAAGAATAGGGGCATATCTTTTGAGGAGGAAAGTATTAGTGATCCTCTTGTGATTACTACTAGCTAGTGGAATCAGTAGTGGTATGATATCTATATCATATATTATAGATATTGCACATCCAATGAGAGTAGGAAACCAATATATTCCCGTGTCATCTCTAATGCAACTCGAGGGACCTTCCATTGAAATTGAGGTATTGCCTCATATGGATGAACAAATACCTCAACCAACTTAACTACAAGTAACTTTAATGTGATTCACTACGAAAAAGAGAACTATGATTTTTCGTGATTATATTTATCTCCAGACCATGAGTTTGACATAGGATTTGAAAGTAATCCTATATCTTTCTACTAAGTTAAACAATGCTCTAACTTGGAGCGGTGGATTGAAGACATGAAGGAAGAGTTAAAGTTTATGACAGACAATGGCATCTGAAAACTTGTTGAATTGGCTGAAGGTACGAAACTTGTTGGTTGTAAATGAATATTTAAAATCAAATGGGATTCAAGAGGCAATGTCGAGAAGTATAAATGCTTGCCTTGTTGCTAAGGGATTCACTTAAAAGGAAAACATTGATTACAAGGAAATTTTCTTATCTGTTTTAACTAAAGACTCTTTTAAGGTAATCATGGAACTTATATCTCATTTTGATTTGGAGCTACATAAATGGATGTAAAAATTTTATTTCTCAATGATGATATTGAGGAGACTATATACATGGTATAACTAGAGAACTTTGAATTTGAGGACTTAAAACATTTAATATGTAGATTAAAGAAGTTTATTTATGATTTAACATAGGTGTCTCATCAATGGTGCAGGAAATTTGGTCAGGTGATTACTTCATTTGGTTTTAAGAACCTTGTTGATCAATGCATATATGTTTAGTTCAATGGGAGCAAGTTTGTTATACTTGTTCTATATGTAGATGACATTTTACAAGCAAACAATAATAAAAGTCTGCTTCATGAAACTAAGTCATTTCTATTAGATTTGAAATGAAAGATCTTGGTGAAGCATACTTTGTTTTAAGCGTACAGATATATCGTGATTGTTCAAGGGGTATTCTTGAACTTTCACAAAAGACCTATATTGAAAAGGTGCTTGTAGGTATAACATGCAAAGTTGTGCATTTGGTGACACACTTGTGTATAGAAGTGACAGATTTAGTTTACAGCAGTGTCCACGGTTAGAACATAAAATAAATATAACAATTCCCTTATATGTCAATTGTGGGGAGTCTCATGTATGTTCAAGTATGTACGCATCTAGATATATATAATGTACATAGTGGGAATGTTAGATAGGTATTTAAGTAACTTATGATCGACACAATAGAAATTTGTGAAGAGAGTAATGCAATATTTGTAGAAAACTAAAGAATACATGTTCACATATTAGAGGTTTGATCACTTAGAAGTGATTAGATTTTTAGACTCTGATTTTGTTGGATGCTTAGATAGTAGAAGGTTCACTTCAGACTATATTTTTATCCTTACTTGAGGGGCTATATTGTAGAAAAGCATCAAACAGAAACTAATACCACTTTTACTATGGAGGTAGAGTTGATAGTTTGTTATGAAGTATCCAATCATGGGATTTAGCTTTGGAACTTCATCACAGCGTTGTAGATCGATATCATTGATGACATTGACAGACTATTGAGGATTAACTATGATAATAAAGTGGCAGGACTTTATGCCAAGAACAATTATAATTCGTCGAAATCAAAACACATTGACATCAAATTTCTTGTGGTTAAAGAAAGTTTAGAGTGGTTAAGTGACGATAGAGCATATCAATGTAGATTCCAGGTTAGCAGATCCATTCACCAAAGGTTTGTTGCCTAAGGTGTTCCATGCATATATGGTGAATATGAGTGAATGCATGCATTTTATTTTATTTTACTGTACATACTTAAGTTCAAAACATTCATGTGTATTTTATTTTGACACTTTGAAATAAAGTTATCATGATTTACTACTACTATTTTACATATGATGTTTGTGGATATGATGAATTTCTATTGGAATCATAAGATTTGAATCATGATTTACAACTATAGTTTAGCATAAAGTGTTTGCAAAAATGATTATGATCCTTTTGGGTCATCAAGAGGATCAATCGAAAAGTGACATGTATAGATCACATTTCAAAGTTTATATGACTTTAAAACACTCAAGGTTTATTTGACTTTAAAACATATTTCCCTTTCTTACATAGATGAACCTCTAGATTCATGATATATGCATCCTTGTTCATAAGGATGAAAAAGAGTGTATACATCATCTAGGAATTTCCCATTCATGATTTATAGAAAATGTTAGGTTCTTCTTTGGAATTGAACTCTCTCATTTGGAAGGTTGGTCTTCCCATTTAAAGTAAGTATATTTGTAGTTTATTTGAACAAGTTAAAATACATAGAACATATTCTATTTCCACACCAATGGTAGTAACACTCTAACATCATCCTTGCAATGGTTGGACCACCCTCAATCCAATATGCCACAACTTATTCAAAGTCCAATACTGCCTTTGTAGTATTCCATTTGACCCTCTCTCATACTCTTGCATAAGGATGCACCTTATACATTTTGCTATATCATCATATTTATTATCACAATTATATTTACTATACACTCATAATTCTCTACCATAAAATCTATATAATAGCCATTGAAAAATCATCAAGAAAAATATATACTTCGATCCTCTCATCTTCTTCTTTTCCTCATCACTTTTTTGCCTCTCTATTTCTTCACACCTTACTGACAAGCAACCAAACCTAGTCGCATGAGCCTGAAAGAAAGATCGTCGTCTATAACACAATAATAATGGAAGTTGTGGCATGAGTTACATGTCTAGGATGGGAAACATGCAGGAGATTAATGCATCACATTCTTATGCATGCCTAAACAAAAATGAAAAAGGTGCCACTGCCACTCATCTATTCCTTCACGTTGGAACCGTGGCAAAATGTAACAATGCATTGGATCAGGAATGGATGATGCATGGAACAGTGACCTCCAAACTGTAGACTCAAAGTGCGGGGCAAAAAGTGGCTGCATCATTGCACCAAGCCACAATATGTCATTACAATGATTGGAGAGTAGTAAGGCCGTGGGGCAGGGCCGGTCAGCCAAGGAGATTAATTGATGCCAAATGCCCAGATATCTCTTGTAAATAAAAAAAAAAAAAAAGATTGGAGAGTAGTAGTTCGTGCCATATGGCCCACGTCCATTGAGAACGTCAGTGTACGCAGTGTAAGGACCTTGAAGGTAAATAACGTAACTTTTTCTCGTGATAGTAAATCTAAATATTATAAGATTTATAAAATAATATAATTTTGATAAATTTTAATTACGAAAGGCGCTTTTGATTTAAAAAAGTTTGTGGCAGAGAGAGATGAAAGGGAAAGGCCTTCAATTCGATGGCACCGTGGCACAGCTAACTCGTGGTACCTTGTCACCGCAGTGGACCCCGCGAAGGAGAAGAAAGGCGACAGGCCTTTACTCGATATGAGCACGTGTTTGTTACCTCCCCAACGTGATTTCTTGGCTGACGTCACCGGTGGAACGAGGGAGGGGCCTACTGAACGCGCAGCAAATCAAAATCGTGTGGCTGATTTTGGACGGAGATCCGCGTTGACTGCCAATCAGCCGCACGTGAAGTCAAACTTCCCCAATGAGCAATTCCGCCGCGCTTGGAATGCCTCTTCTTTATAATTTAAATTATTCACTTAATTTGACAAATAGAAGAAACAAAATTAATTATAATTAAAAAATACTTCCTTTTCTAATGGGTACAGCGGAGACCACATAGAACACAAACGTATAATGGCAAAATATTTACTATAAAAAAATAGACAATGCATGTGTCAGGTATCTATCGTTGTTAATGCCACCGTGTATGAGTGTACATTATTAGAATTATTAAAGGGGCATTATTATTGTTGTTATTATTATTATTATTAAAAAAAGTTTTTGTATTTTTCCAACTATACTTTTTTGCATCATCGCCCCACAAACACCAAGTTAATCATGGAGAGAACCCCACAGTCCATCAATGGAGGCTAGCTGGAACTCTTATAAGAGGAGAACGTTGATGGATTTGAGGCCGCAAGCAACCCTATGAGTTGATGTTAATGCCCTTCAAACACAATTAAGCACTGTGTGGTTACTACCCCGGCGGCCCTATCACCGAAGAGGACTTACACTAGTAACTTGTTGTTCTTCTAGTAATGGCAGGCCAACAATTTAATTAACTACATTGGGGGAGGGTGGGAGACTTAGCCATGAATGCATCTTAGATGGCAAACAACTCTTTCCCTCAACTAGTTCATACCTCATGCATGTTCACTTCATTGCAACTATGTAACGTTGGACAGAATAAGAATTATTTTGCGAGTTCATTTCCTCGGAGGAATTGTAAAGAAAGAAGTAGAGAATTCGGTAAACGAAGAAGATCCGACTCTAAATTTAAATGAAAAAAGTTATATTTTTAAAACCAAAAGAGAATTTCTAACATCAATTAAATAATTATTTAAATAGATTTAAAATTCTAAAATAGAAAAGAAAAGAATAAAAATTTTAATAGAAAAAATCCTAATATAAAAGAAAAAAATCTTAATATAATTAAAATCTTAAAATGTAAAAGATAAAAATAACTTTAAAAATGATAAAATCTTTAGAGCCTCTTATATTAGTAATCCTGGTTGAAAAAATTTCATCCTCGAGTTTAGAATAGTATTAGGAGGTAGCCCAAGAGGAAGATCCTTTGATATTAACTCGGCAAAATCTCTTGACAATTACTGCACTTCTGTTGATAAATCAGGATCTAAGACTATTGGATTCACATTGCTACATAATTGTTGTCAAGTAATAAAATATCGATCTCAAAGGGATTGTAAATCGAGTACTAGTCAGAATCGTGAAACAAACTATCTAGAACAATTGAAAGCGTGAGAATCATAAAAGAAAGAAAATGAACTAAGAAAGCAAGGAGAGTTCATGGGGAGAAATCGATTTGGGGATGCAATTCTAGAACTTTGATTTTTGCCATAAAAATCATTGACACTCTAATTATTATTAATTCTTTTACCTCTGTGTTGATAATTATGAAGGTGGTCTATCTTGAGGTACTCGATATAGACTTTTGGAATAATATTAGTGTGTCTACTCAAACGCAGCGTCTACTTTTAAGGTAACCTTACTAAAGTGATCGCTTTCTCAGAGAGACTCCTATCACGATGCCCCATAATCCTTCAGGTGTGATAACCAACATTTTACATTAGATTTTGGGCCTTATCCTTGCATTTTAACCCACTTATGCGTCTTAAATTGCATTTGTGTCATATTTTACGAGTTTGGGTTTGTTGTTGACTATCTTTTTTATAAATTATGGAATTATTTCCTAATATGTGTTCAATTGATTTTGTAGGAGCTCGGGACAACCACATCTCCAAGTCAAACCGAATCGAATAAGTTTTAAGCCAAGGTTAGATGAAGAAGTCAATCTGGGCAATCTAGACCATCCATTTAGATTTTGGGGAAAACTGGGCTATCCATCAAGATCTGAACCATCCAACTTAAGGGATAATAGATCACAACCATTGATCAAGATTTGGAGTATTTGATTCAGAGTTGAATTGATTCCAACCATTATCCAGATTTGGAATAATTCTAGCCGTTTAATTATGGATCATTTGATTTTGGACGTTGATTCAGATTTGATACTCAGATGGATGCAAAAGTGGGAAGCTATAGTGAATTTAGGGATCACGATTTGACGCGTGTAGAGGATCAGAGTAGAGGGTGGAGATCGACGATTTTTGGAACAAAGATCTACTTCACCTCCTGCGAACTACTTCCACAACTGTTCCCAATACCAACGACTCCATCCACAGGAAGAGAAGGGCTTTTCTTTCCGCTTCTAGCGACCTTGACAACTGTGACACCTTCCACCACCATTTTCCTTCCATCGTCAGTTGTCGACGCCTGCACTCAGATTGATCTAGTACTTGGGAATCCCTAGCTTGGCCAAAGACTAATTCCATCTTCCATATCTCCGATCAACCTCAATTCCTAGTTTGCATTGGGTCGATTCCATTAGCTTCAATCTAGATCGGAGGCTCTTTCATCACGTTAGATCCGGCTGAATCAAGCTTGGGGGAGCTCTAGCTTGCTCTGTAAGCATGTTCAATTTCATTGATTGCTCCATTGTTGGAGAATAGAGCTTTTGATTGTTAGAGTTTGGGTTTATTGTTGACTTCGATGAGATCTTTTTTATAAATTATGGAATTATTTCCTAATATGTGTTCAATTGATTTTGTAGGAGCTCATGACAACCACATCCCCAAGTCAAACCGAATCGAATAAGTTTAAAGCCAAGGTTAGATGAAGAAGTCAATCTGGGCAATCTAGACCATCCATTTAGATTTTGGGGAAAACTGCGCTATCCATCAAGATTTGAACCATCCAACTTAAGGGAGAATAGATCACAACCATTGATCAAGATCTGAAGTATTTGATTCAGAGTTGAACTGATTCCAACCATCGATCCAAATCTGGAATAATTGTAGCCGTTTAATTATGGATCATTTGATTCTGGGCGTTGATTCAGATTTGAAACTCAGATGGATTCAAAAGTGGGAAGCTATAGTGAATTTAGGGATCACGATTTGGCACGCCTAAAGGATCAGAGTAGAGGGTGGAGATCGATGATTTTTGGAACAAAGATCTACTTCACCTCCTGCGAACTACTTCCACGACTGTTCCCAATACTAACGACTCCATCCACAGGAAGAGAAGGGCTTTTCTTTCCGCTTCTAGCGACCCTGACAACTGTGACACCTTCCACCGCCATTTTCCTTCCATCGTTAGTTGTCGACGCCTGCACTCAGATTGATCTAGCTAGTACTTGGGAATCCCTAGCTTGGCCAAAGACTAATTCCATCTTCCATATCTCCGATCAACCTCAATTCCTAGTTTATATCGGGTCGATTCCATTAGCTTCAATTTAGATCGGAGGCTCTTTCATCATGTTAGATCCAGCTGAATCAAGCTTGGGGGAACTCTAGCTTGCTTTGTAAGCATGTTCAATTTCATTGATTGCTCCATTGTTGGAGAATAGAGCTTTTGATTGTGATTAGTGTAGAAGACAAACTGTTACATTCCTGTGCATGCAACTGTTAAATCAAAATTAGTTTTAGTTAATTGGTTTACAGTTGACTAGTTGCTATATTGCTTTTAGTATTTGATTCATGTTAAACAATAGGTTAGACTAGGTGAGGTGATTTGTTTTGAAATTGCATGAGTTAGATTACATTCATAGTTTAGGTTACTTGATGTCCTATTCAATGAATGCTAACTAGCTTTTGTTCCTTGCCTAGTTTGATAACTACATCATACAAAATCCCATAAAAATTGAAAACCCTAATATGAGATTAACTTTCATCGTTGTAATCCTTGTGAGATGATCTGGGCCATCCTCTTTACTATATTAGTATAGGGGGGTTTAGGAATTGTTTGATATCGTATTAAGATAATAAGATTCATTGTATTAAATTGGTGTCGTTGTCAAGGACTTACAATGATGTTTGTTAATTCTTAGATTGTTATATACTTCTTGTTTACTTATTTGCATTGTGTTTTTTTATCGTGTTTGTGTAGTGTGTAGTGCATGACTAGGACTTCTGGTAAAGAATTGCTTGAGTTTGATCTAGAGATTGATAGGACATTTCACGCTTTATAGAGAGCTCAGAGGGATTGATTTGTCACTTCTATATGTAGTTCTTTAGATTTTATGAGTAGGATGGTGCTTAACAACAACAGAACCCTCAAGGAACTAGTAGCATCAAATGTTTCATACTAGCCTCTATGCATCCAGTATCTTGAATTGGAGGTGGATTTTGAGTTGAGATCTGGGATCATTCCTCTACTTTCTAAGTTCTATGTTCTTGCTAGAGAGGATCTAAATAGGCATTTATAGAAATTTCATGTGGTATATGCTCAACAATGAAACCTTGTGGTATATTAGAAGAGGATATCAAGCTCAGAACATTTCCTTTCTCATTAGTAGACATGGCGAAAGATTGGTTATACTATCTTCCTCCTAGTACCATCACTTGTTGGAATGAGATGTGGAGAGCTTTCTTGGATAAGTTCTTCCCTGCTTCTAGGATAGCAGTGATTTGGAAGAGCATTTGTGGTGTGCAATAGTTGATTGGAGAGACTTTGCATGAGTATTGGGAGCACTTCAAGAGACTTTGTGTTAGTTGCCTCCAGCACCAAATCAGCGATCATCTACTTGTACAGTACTTCTATAAGGGATTGTTTCTCGTGAATAGAAGTATAGTAGATGCAGCTAGTGGAGGGGCCTTAATAAACAAAACTCCTACTGAGGTTAGAGAGCTGATAAAAATTATGGTTGCAAATCCTTAGTAGTTCGAGACCAGGCCTATGGTTGCAAGAGGTGTTCATGAAGTTCATGTACCTTATCTTGAGCAACATCAGGTGGAGAGAAGATTGGAGGAGATAGCATCTCGGATTGATTTGTCGGTTAGACAGATCACTTGGAATCAACCTCAACATCCCACTAGGCAGTCAGTGCAAGCAATGACAGCTTGTGGGATCTATGCTAGTACATTTCATTTGATAGATACATGCCCCACTCTTCAACCAGATGAGAGTCATATTTTTGCTAAGTAGGCAGTGACGACAGCCAATGTGCTTCCTAACTGACCTCAATACCAACAATCTCAACAGTAGATGTACTAGCCTCCCCTAGCTTATCAGAAGCTTCCTCGGTTCTACAATAATCCTATGTCGAATAGACCATAGTAGTCTCAGCAATTTCAGCAGCCAAGCAGGTCCCTGTCCCTAGTCAACCAAAGTTGTCAGTTTAGGATCTGAAGGAACTTAACTAGCAAATGACACTGCAACAACATTAATTTATGTTGGTGCAATCTGCCTCTAAGATTTTGATATTTGATAATATACCTAGGTTTGATCAGTTTAACCAAGGGTTGATCCAAATAAAATCTAATGTCTGAATGTGAGTGAAGTCTTATCAACTCAAAGTTGACCAGATGACTAGCAAGAAGTCCTAGTCAATGGGATCGAGCAAGAAGTCCTAGTCAGTTGTATCGGACAACAAGTCCTAGTTAGTTGGATCGGACAAGAAGTATTAGTTGGAGACTAGGTAAGATGTCACGTCCCGAGAGACGACTATCCGAAAAATTTTATCAGCATATCCCCTGTAACAATTCAAGTTTCCTAAATACACTTTTAATATAAAGGCTCACACGACCACTCTACAATCCAACATGTGTATATAATTGCTAAAGCTACAAGAAAAAGGGCCCACACGGATACAACGACATATCCACACATACATATAGAAATAGCAAACTACAACAACAACCAATGATGTAACACCATAGCAACAACCAACCACAAATTCCACCAGACTACGAAATGGAAACTGCGCAAGCGAAGATAATGATAAAATTCACGTACACGAACAGAAATCCAAACCACAGATCGTAGCACAATCCGGAACTCACACGTCCAAATACAAACCTAAAACCATATATAGAAAATCAATGACTTCTGCAAACACACAAAAGAAACAACTCCTGCTGTGAGATGAGGGCAGTCTGACAGAACTCCAAGCTTCAGTCCTAATCCGCTACCTGAGGAGACAGAAAAACCTCAGGGTCTGGGTGGTGAGTATAAAATACTCAGTGGGTACTAGACTAAAAGTGCACAATATATATATATATATATATATATATATATATATATATATATATATGGATATTAAAGGTATACAGTCTCAACAAATGATACATAATAAAAAAGGTCAATATACAACGAACAACTAACAGGTAACAGGAATTATGCAAATGTAAACAATGTATGTAATGTCACATCATGCAACAATCATATATCAAACAAGTGCAACAACCATAAATGCAGTAACTACCAATAACTACATGCACACATGCAACACACGACAATATGAATGGTTAGTATCGGCTCGCCACCCCTAGACACCCACACAATGAACTGGGATGCATGATAGGACAATTACACACACTTCAACAACAGACCACTACACGTGAGTAGGGAGCGGAGAAGTATCTCCGGAGAGCTATTAAGTTGTCTGGTCACTGCCTGCACTCAACATCCCTAGACACTCACACAATGAACTGGGGCGCACGACAGAAGTCACCCACTCCAACAACAGACCAACTACACGCGAGGGGGAGGGGCAGTATCCCAGGAGAGCTATCTAGCTAGTCCTGATCGCACCCATACAGTGTTATCATGCTCTCACTGTACCACTATCAACAATGGTCTAATGAGAGCCAACAACAACAACATGTTATGATGCATGCTCAGTTCAACAGATAATTACTACATCTACCAACATATATTCAATATTAATCATGATAAGTTATTACATATTAACAATAGTTAATGGGATTGTATTAAGGATAAACAGATCATATCAGGGTCAACGATAAGTGTCAAGCAACGAATTAAGCAACAAATGTCATAAGGATAGCAACAGGATAATTAATAACAGATTTATATTAAATCATGCATTATGAAAAGACCTATGTTGACCAAGCACAGGAGTACCCACCTGGTAAGATGCACATCAAAATCAGAACCTCTCCGTATAATAGAATCCACAATCAAGGTCCTGCAGATTACAAAAATGCAACACCTTCTAAATACAATATTATATTAAATTTTTACAACAAGGCAAATCCTGACCAATTCTAAGGTTAATCTAACCCAATTAAACTCTAATTAATTCAAGTTAGCCTAAACCGGATCAACTAGGATCAACACAAGCTAATCCAACAGATCCAAAGGTTTAGCACTAACTTACCCAACCAATCCAATTAACTTTAACTCCATTGGATCCCACCTCAAGATCAAACCGAATCAATTGTGAGGCCTTCAACAACATAGTTCTTCTATTTCTATACCTTGTTCCTAAGTGATTGATTTGGAAAACTCTGATCAGTTTCACGAAACATCATAAAATTTTCAATATTTTTCTGCTTGTATAATCATTCTTAGTTTTCTATGCCAACAAACACATTCACCCTCTTACCTTACGTCCTCCTTGATGTTTACAAGGTTCAATATTACTCCACTAAGATAAATCGAATCACTTAGCCAACACGATAATCAATTAATGATTTTCGTTGCCTTCAAGTTTTTATAATTTGAACCTTGATCCATCTCAACCATAACTCTAAACTAGCATAATTCGAACTTCCACTTTCAACTCTACATGCAATTGAATCTTCCCTCCTCAATTCGATTATTGGCTGATGTCGATTCACCTGGGAAGCCTAGAAATGCAACAAATTTACGACACCCATCATGACAAGACGGCAAAAAAAAAATGATCAAGACCAACAAAAGTTTTAAATTTGCACCAATTCCACTCGTTCTCCAGATTCCCAACAAGTAAAACACAGCAATAAAACGGAATATTAGCACACCCGACGCTAGAAATGTAAACCTAAGAACCAGAAAATGGAGGTCCACGTACCTGAATCAGCACCGCCAATCACTGGAAACGATGAAGAACCAATCGCAAGCGCACCCCGAATACGATCAAATCGGGCAAAGGGAGATCCAACTAGTTGAAGCGGTTGCTGGATCCACACTCGGGGAAGGGCGTAAGAAGGCGGAGCAGAGATGGTGGAGGAACCCTAGAGAGGGAGAGAGAGAGAGCGACCAGCGAGAAGAATGGGGAAAGGCAGCGGTGCGGGCGTGTGGAATCGAGAGCGAGTGACGCATGCCGGCGAGGTTTGCTCCGTCTTCTCACATGCGGCGGCGAGGGAGTCGGCGGCGGAGCGGCGTCTTCTCCACACGAGCAACAACAGCAGGGGACCACGGCGGCGATGGGTGCAGCGTCGTATTACGGTAGGCGGCGGTGGAGGATCGCAGGGGAAGGCACGGCGCGGCACGGGAGAGAAATCCTTCGCTCGACTTTTAAAGCCTGAAAGCCGCGGGGTTTCCAGTGCCAGATGCAACGGTGTCCGCGTCGGTTCTGGCAAACCTGATCGTCGACGTCGCGGGTCACACGGCAGAGCTGGCGGTCGCGGGTTGCACGAAAGGCAGCGAAACTTGCGATTCTGAGGGAAGTCGGAAATTGCGGATTCCTTAATGGGTTCAGGTTTAAAAACCATATCTATTAACCTATATCAAATTAGGCTATAAATTAGATTTTTATTGGGCTTATGGGCTTCTTTAACTGGGCTAGAAATTGGGGATAAATGGGGTTGATCAATTTGGGCTAGTTTAATCCTCTTAATTGGGGCTAAGGGTTGATTTATTGAGTTTTAAAACTTAGGGTTTACTCTAACGAGCTTTAAAACCTAGGTTTAGTGTAACAATTGATTCGCTTAGTTCACTAATCAAATGACCTTCGATTTGATCCAAATTAATTTTGTTTGTTTCGTCTTTCCAAGACAAAACTTCTTATCTTTTCCGTTTTGCCAAAACTCTCTTCCATGAGAAACCAAACTAAGATCTGATCCACTATAAACTGATAATAATAATAATAATAATAATTCCGCGTATTTTACATTCAAAAAACTAATGTGTTTTGGCATTAATAATTTATGTGTTTAACCTAATTCTAGATCCGACCCATTAACCTAAATGGGCTTAGATAATTTTGACTTCAATCCACTTAATCTGGCCCAATTAAAAACTCAGCCTTTAATTGGTTAATCCTAATCATGAAATTTCTAGTATCTTACATAAGAAGTCTTGGTCAATGAAATTGGGCAAGGAGTCTTGGCAGATCGAAGGCATGAACCAGGCAGGAAGTCTAGGTGGTGATTGGATGTCTAGCAAGTCAATGGGCCAGCGAGGATCGGATATCAAAAGAAAAGTCTTGGGAGCCAGAGGATCTGATGTTAAGCAAGAAGTCCAAGCAGGTCAAGGGTGATCAGATGTTTGGTAGGTAAGAAGTCTACTGAGTGACTAGTCCTAACTAGAAGTTAGGCATGAGTAAGTCCAAGCAAGTCAAGGGTGACCAGATGTTTGGCATGTGAGAAGTCTACCGAGTGACTAGTCCTAACTGAAGGTTAGGCAAGGGTAAGTCTAAGCAAGTCATAGGTGACCGGATGTTTGGCAAAAGAAAATCCTAGGAGAGTGATCCTCCAGGTAAGCCTAGTAAGTTAGGCATACAAGGTAAGACTTAGGGAAACCTAGTAGGTCAAACAGACTATAGTTAGGCTTAGATTACTTGTTTGTTGTATGCTAATCTTGCAGGAACTAGGAGCTGGAAGCAAGAATAAGGAAGTATGATAGAAGCAAACAGAAGCAACCAAACTAAGCTTGGAGTCAACTTAGGTCAAACCTGGTTGAACCTATTTTGAGCGCCCGGATCATATTCTGGGCGCTCAATATAGTCTAGGCACCTTGGTGAATTTCAGGCGCCTGGACAGTCCAAGCACCCGGACCAGGATGAAGAATCGACTTGGATAAAGAGTGAAGGAGTCAGATTTGATTGAATCGGGCTGAGATGCTTGGAAAAGGATCCAGGAGCCTGGAAGAGTCTTTATAAGGCCCATATATGCAAGATCAAAAGACAATGAAATTACTACTACATTTGTTAGTGCAGGAAGCACTAGCAGATCGAAACCAAAGTTTTGATTATGGAACTAGGATCAAGTTAAGTATGTGGTTTGGCTAACCAAGTTAAACTGAGCTTGCAGGTTAAGTCCTAGTGCTGCTAGGCATGAAGTCTTGGCAGAGTCAAAGTGCACCAGGTAAAGTCTGGACTTGGTCAGGAGGACCAAGTTGCAGTAGAAGTCTGGGCTTGGTTAGGAGGACCAAGCTGCAGCAAGAAGTCTGGGCTGATCAGGAGGATCAGTTGCAGCACAAATCCTGAGGGGCAAAGACAGAGCCGAGCACAAGTCCAATGAGTCAGGAGGACTCAGTTGGCAGTCAGGTAAATTCTCCCGAGGGGAGTGGGTGAGGACGCGTTCTCGAGAGGAACATTAGGCATCAGTCTAACCCAGGGTCTCACTGGAGATCCGAAGTTAAGACTTAGAGTTGGTTCGATGAACCAACTTAATCCTTTGCATGTTACCATTTTGTACTAACATCTTTTGTAGGAAAGAAAAGTCAGACGAATGCTAACTCCGGACAAAAAACTGAAAAATCAGGTCTGGAGTCGACTCAGATAGGTTCTGGAGTCGACTCCAGCCGAGTCCGCTGGAAATCGGAAGTCTGCACGTCGACTTTCTGCCAACTCAGCCTGGAGTCGACTCAGATCAGGTTTTGAGTCGACTCAGGGTCAAAGAGTTATCAACGCCGCTGCCACCAGGACTGGAGTCGACCCAGAAGTCAATCGGAGTCGACTCAGAGAGGATAACGAGCGAAGACAATAGAGTTTCATCTGCCACGCAAGCTGGAGTCGACCCAGATCTGCATCTGAGTCGACTCAGCAAGGTTATAAAAGGGCCCGCGACCAGCAGCCGAGGATCTCACTTCCAACGCCTCCAAACTTCGTTCTCGCGACTCCCGAGCTTTGCAACTTCGACGTTGGTGTTGTACCTGCTTCAAGCTACTCACTTTCACACCGAGGCACCGAATTCTACTTCCGGGGAGCGACCGAGAAAGCCAGAAGTTCGGTAAAAAGTAACTTTGTATTTACATTCTTTCATTAATTGTAATCGAGCTTTTGTATTCGTTTTTCGATACACTTGCTGCCGTAAAGGGGCAAGTGCCTTAGTGGATTGCCAACGTAAACGGTCAAGGACCGTGGGCCTTGGAGTAGCAGCGTTGCGCTGTGAACCAAGTAAAAATAAACGAGTCATTTACTTTCTGCTATTTTACGTTTCCGCTCTATCATCGTTATTGTTTTTGCTTTTGCAGTGTTCGAAGATTTACGAAAATTGAAAAGCGTGCAACGCGCTATTCACCCCCCTCTAGCGCGTATTTCGATCTTATAATTGGTATCAGAGCGGGGGTTTCTTGAAAATAGTGCAACCACATATTCAAGACCATTTTTTGATTTTTTTTCTTTTATTTCATTTCTCCCACACTACTAATCCAAGACTAAATTTTGGAACATTTTTTCTTTCTCTGTCTTTCTCTGGTTGCTTCATATAGATGTTTTCTTCAAGACTTCGGTTAAGGAAAGCTGTCTTGACATTCATTTGCCAAATCTCATAATCCATATGAGCAGCAATAGATAAGAGAATCCTTATAGACTTAAGCATAGCTACCGGCGAAAAGGTCTCCTCATAATCGATTCCCTCTTTCTAAGTGTATCCTTTCGTAACAAGCCTTGCTTTGAAGGTTTCCATCTTCCCGTCTATTCCTCTCTTTAACAATCCTAACAAGCGACCGTAGAGTATAACATCTCTTTTTATAAAGAACGGTGAATCCTCTTTGGGCTATTAAATACCTTCGGGCACTTCGACTTATACTCAATCATCCTAATGTCCACACTTTCTCAGAGATGTTTGCTTAAGATGTCAAAGTATAAGCCTCTATGACCAAGATGACTTGAATATCGCAAGTCAAAAGAAACTCGCACTTAAGCTGCACTGAGATCTTCATTGACATATGTATAGAACCATATAAAGTCTCAAGGCAGGTCACTCCAATGAACTAGTTATCTTTAACTAGCATCCACGTTTAACTCTTAACATTCAATGTCTCCAGCCCCGTGAGAACAGCTGCTTGGTAAACCAAGGAGTTTAATACGTGCTAGTCTCAACAGAATCAATGACGTCCATGCTCATCAATTCATCAACTATGGATAATTTTAATAAATTTATAATTACATATATAGAAATACTCGCAAGTTGTGATCCAATCATAAATTTTCTCACGCTATGAATCGCATTACGGACATTCAGTAAATGTGTTTAAGATCTAATCAAATACATAGAGAATGTGCACTTAAATAGTAAATTTTTATTTATTGAATAAATAGTATAACCATAAGACGATTGTCTTAGGACACCTCTCAAATATAACATGTTGGTGCAGGGGAGCACCAAATCATTAAACCTGAGTTTTAATAATGACAAAGGGTTCATGTTAAGTTTGAGAAGTGGACTAATGAAATGAATTGAGTGTGTATGTAGCACAGAGAAGTCCTAGTTGCGGCTAGACAAAGAAAGTCCTGATCTAGAGAATTAGACAAGATTTGGAGGACTGAAAAAAGAAGTCCTGATCTAAAAGATTGGGAAAGGAAGACCTGGTTTGGAGGATTGGACAAAAAAGCCTTGGTTAGGAGGACTGGGCAGGAAGTCTTGATTAGGAGGACTGAGCATGAAGTCTTAGCAGATTAGAGCACCAAACGGAGAGTCTAAGCGGGTTTAGAGGACCGGACGTCTAACAGTCCAAGTCCTGGGGGCCGAGGATCAAGGCTGACAAAAGTCCAACGAGTCTGGAGGATCGGATTGGCCAAAGGTAACTTCTCTTGAGTGGAGTGGTTGAGGACGTGTTCTCGACAAGGGGAACAATAGGCATCAGTGATAGCGGTGTGTTTTGATTGTTAATTTTTTATTTATTTATTTTATTTTATTTGTCACTCACACCCTTCAAAATTAAAATTTATAATTAACCAAACCCCTAATTATCGCTCAAGTAATTTAGCAGAAGTCCGGGTCGTTTCTCATGGACTCAATAAATGGAAATTTACCCTAGACATATGGTGCAGGATTTTTATTTGTTGATCATCATCCTTAATTATTTATAAAACATCCATTCATTCGCAATTAAATCCTGCACTTAAATCCTATAAACTAAAATCAATCATACACCCCAATTATAATATTTATACAAACAACAATCCAATTTACAATAACATACAATAAATTTCACAAATTTACATCAATTCCACAAACCATAGACAACTAAACATAATTACACAACAACTTTGTTCTATCTACTACAATAATAACCTATTACATGAATTCTATTCCTTATCACACAGTAACAATACAACACTAATATTCACAACATGCAATGCAAAATACTTGAATCATACACAAAATCTAATTTACATGTGATCACAAATACTACACATCTCATGTAATCCAAACATCATTTCCAAACAACTTAACATGTTCAACATCAACTATGTTTCTTTACATCATTTTCAACTACAAATATTCCATGGTTCAATTCATGAATACAAATTAACAAACACATGATCATTGCAATTCCATATTCAACATACAATACAAGTTCAAATCTCGTTACAATTATCACAAACATACAAACACCAACCAACGTTCCATTAAACACCACAACTTAGTTAAAAGTAAATTCAGCATAGATGAAAACATGGACGGAAGCTATCAAAACCTAAATATTAGCATACACATCAACATAGGTGAAAGTCATACAACATCAACAACATCATTTATCACTACTCAAGTTCAGTAAGAAACATTAAACACACTTTATTTGCAATTCAAGTTTCAAATCATTCATCCAACACTTCATAACAGAACCAATCCATAAATGTGGTTTCAATAGACTAATGACAGTTTATTCTATCCAATCCACAATCGACTTGAATCAACAATCACAGGAAAGAAAACAAGGGGGGTTTTCATGAAATATTTGAAAATAGAACAGAGAAGAACAAAAAGAAATTAGGGTTTCTTCCCTCCCCCAATTGGCACAGAATGAAGACAATCGACACCTTCCAGTTGGAGTCGCGCCAACAAGACAATGGATCTCGCCAGAGAAATCACTCACGGTGAGATCGATTGGAGGAGATAAGGACGATGGGTTCCTTCCTCTGCCCTTCTTCCTTACTGAAATCACAGATAGAGCGTCAGTAAACAAAGGATGAGAACCCTTATCTTGCCCTTTTTCGGTGACAGTGGAGGTCGAAGCTGACCGGAGGTCCTCTGCTGAAATCACAGATAGAGATCTGTGTGAATTCCCCTTAGCAATCGCATACAGGGTCCGGCTACATTCGGCGCTTCTATGGAGGCGGAGAATCGCTATCGCAGGCCACCGTTCACGGCACTCGATCACAGTAACGGAGTGCGACAGGTAGGGGAGGGAAGACTCGCACCAGAGCGCACTGCTCGCGGTGGAAGGTCATGCAAAGGGTTAGCACTCGTCGACCATCGAAGATGCCGGCGCCGCTCAGATCTGATCGGGAAATCAGGGAAGAAGAAGTGGAGGAGCTCGGCGAAGACGAAGGACAGAGGAGAAAATCATGATCGAGAAGCGACAGTAGCCCTAGCACCGAGCCCCCTTTTAGCGCATGTGAATCGGCATCCTTTTAATGCTATGCTGAACCGAGTCGAACCCAACTCCATTGAACTAGCTTTAATTGGATCGAACCACATGAACCGGACCGGGCTGAACTTAGACTGAACTAAACTCGAATTGGGCTAAATCAATTGTAGTGGGCTGGGCTGAATGATTTGTAGTGGGTCGGGCTGAACCTCAATTGAACCAAAACTGGATTTTAACCCATTTTGAACCTGATCGAGCCAAATCTAAATCTGATTTGAACCCGACTCGAATCAGGATTGATTTTTCTTCAAATTGGACCTCCAAATATTATTATTTTCATTTTAATTTTTTGCAAAATAAAATATAATAAATTAATTTCTATAAATTAATGAAAAATAGAATGAAGACTAAAAATTCATCCAAGATAAAGAATAAGCCCAAAATCTAATTTATAACATGAAATATGATTAAAAAAATAGTCCAATATAACCCTAATTAACCCGGTTAAATAACTACTTATCTGGTGGAGTGGTTGAGGACGCGTTCTCGACAAGGGGAACAATAGGCGTTAGTCTGACCTAGATTTCACTAGAAACCTAAAGTTAAGACAAATAGTTTACCAGAAACTATTTCCTTCTTGTTTATTTTATTTCTGGACTAACTTATTATGGAGGTGCTAGAACTTTATGTTCTGGACGTCCTTATCTGAATCCAAGCGATCGGATGATCCAAGTGCTCGGAAAGGATCCAAACAATCAGACATCAGTCGAATGGGCCAGCGTGGCGAATGAGGTGGCAGAGTTCCAATGGTCGGGATACCTCAGCCTCTAGGCGCCCAGAGAGGTTATAGGCACTTGGATCTGGATAAGGCATTGCAGAGTCAAAGTTGATCCGACAACCTCCACGTTAGCATCCAAGCGCCCGAAAGGGATACAAGTGCCCAGAGGATGCCGAGTCAGTGTCGAAAGTGGATCGACTGGATAACGTAGAGGCACCCGTAAGGACTTCTAAGCTCCTAGATCAACCTTTATAAGCAGTTGTGAAAGGGAACCCTAAGATAAACTTTATATGCTTCTATGATGACCTCCTACACGTAAATAACCAATCCAAAACACCATCATAATGCCGAGGAGCTACACCGACTTCTACACTACAACTCTATTCTAATAGTAGGTAAATTTACTTATTCGCTTGTGTATTTAATCTCTTAGGACTATAACGATTTACCGTTTCTAACCAATTTTGTAAAGTGAAAAACTCCTAATAAGAGGGGAGTTTCATAGTAAATTATTCGTCAAAAAGATCACGGATCATGAACTTTAGAGTAGCAGCTTGTAACTGTGAACCAAGTAACCAAAAGTGTCCTTATTTCTTACTTTCCGTTGCACTTTCTATTTCCACATATTTTCGTACTCTGATTTACGCACGAACTTATTAATGAGTGAAATAGTGATAAAGCGCTATTCACCCCCTCCCCCCCTCTAGCGCTCTAACTCGATCCTATATTTTGTTTCATCACATGAGTATATCTTACATGCTTTTATCTCATCCTTATAGTTTGAAGATCTACTCTTTGTATATTTTTGTTAACAGGATGCAAATTTAGAGTTAAAACAGAGTCAAGAAACCTTGGAGCGTGCATTTCCAACATGGTATATGACAAAACCAAGCTTTTTAACATGGTCGTGGATCATACGGGAAGAAAAGGCAACCAAAAGCATCAAATTGAAGTTTCCAACAAGAAACATAGCCAAGCCATGCTTTTAACACGACCTTGTTTCTAGCTACCCTGTGGCGGGCTGTTGATGTGAAACAACAAAGAAAACTTGTAGATACCATAACATTTGACTCGGATTGAACCATGTGTTGGGTCCAAAAGGATATCTGTATCTCCACAATGGCATGATATTATCCACTTTGGGCCTAAGCCCTCATGGTTTTGCTCTTGGGCTCTACCCAAAAGGCCTCATACTAATGGAGATACTTTTCATCCTTTTAAACTCATGATCTTTCCCATGTGTTTTAGATGTGGGACTATGTTTGCACCCTTGCAACCCAACAATCCCCCCCCCAAACAAAGGACCACTGGAAGCTCCGCTACCATTTCTCATGGTCCGGCTGTCATTTCTCATGGTCCGGCTGCCATGTCCTCATGGTCCGGCTGTCATGTCCCTCATGATCCGGCTGCCATGTCCCTCATGGTCCGAGCCTCCCCTACTTCCTTTGTTTTCCCCGAGGGTCCCCACATGGTTAAATCTGGATCATGGCTCATCCAGCGGTTAGTCCGGTGAAGAGCGACCTCGCTCTGATACCAATTGTTGGGTCTAAAAGGATGTCTGTATCTCCACAATGGCATGATATTGTCCACTTTGGGCCTAAACCCTCATGGTTTTGCTCTTGGACTCTACCCAAAAGGTGTCATACCAATGGAGATACTTTTCATCCTTTTAAACCCATGATCTTTCCCATGTATTTTAGATGTGGGACTATGTTTGCACCCTTGCAACTCAACACCATGGAGTGTACAATATATCAAATCGAAGATAACTCAGAGATCTACAAGTTGCCTATAGAGTTAAACTCATAACATCCTAGTTTCAGGCCCAATAACATCATTTTGTGGCATGGTGGTGGCTCCCCGACAATTTAGAAAAGCTTCAATGAATTTGGAAGGCTTTGGAGGTTATAAAAGAACCCATGGGCTCTTGTTTGGATCATCTGTGATTTGAGGATTCTCCCCTTCCCTAGGAAGGGGTTTCTTGTGACAAGGAACCCTAGGAGAGAGATGTTTAAAAGAGCCATCAAGATTCCATCCTTCCGAGATCTTGGAGTTCTTTCGAAAACATCGACGCGCACCACGATTAAGCTTTCTTTCTCTTTTCTTCTAGATTTGAGTTGTAGATGTTTTCCTTCAAGTAGTTGCATTGTAACTCCATTTCCATGGAGTAGTGTCTTAATTTTAGGATGAGGGAGTAGCCCGATAAATTATTGACATTCGATTTATAGTTATTTATCTTTATTTATCGCATGACGTTTTTGATTTATGATCCAACTTTAGTATGCACACATGATTATGACACTAGCATGCTTCTTCATATCCCACGAGATATGGGGATGGACCGAGAGGTAAATCCAATTCTCCGGCTCTGAAAGTTTGAGACTTGAGGGGTTATTCACGAAAGTAGTTCAAAATCTCACGAGGGCACCATTGTCTATCACAGAGCTTAATGGATCTATCCCAATTCGACGTCACGAAGTAGAGGATAGCACCTTGATACAATGATCATATCATCGCAATACGATATCAAATAATTTGTAAACCCCTCTATACTAACATAGTAAAGAGGATGGCCCAGATCATCTCACGAGGACTACAACGATGAAGGTTAATCTCATATTAGGGTTTTTCTATTTTTTTATGGGGTTTAATATGATGTAGTTATCAAACTAAGCAAGGAACAAAAGCTAGTAACATTTATTGAATTGGACATCAAGTAACCTAAATTATGAATGTAATCTAACTCATGCAATTTCTAAACAAATCACATCACCTAGTCTAACCTATTGTCTAACACGAATCAAACACTAAAAGCAGCATAGCAACTAATCAACTATAAACCAATTAACTAAAACTAATTTCGATCTAACAGCCGCGTGCACAGGAATGTAATAGTTCATCTTCTACACTGATCGCAATCAAAAGCTATATTCTCCAACAATGGAGCAATCAATGAAATTGAACATGCTTACAGAGCAAGCTAGGGTTCTCCCAAGCTTGATTCAGCTGGATCTAACATGATCTAGTTCTGAGCTCCAACAAAACCAATTAAACACATATTAGGAAATAATTCCACAATTTATAAACATCTCACCGAAGTTCATAATAAATCCAAACTCATAAAATACGACACGAATGCAATTTAAGACACACGAACAGGTTAAAACGCAAGTATAAGGCCCAAAATCTAATATAAAAATATCGGTTATCAAGTCCCTCACACTTATTCTTGCATGTCTTGGGCAAGTAAACGAAGCTACAAAATAATCAACATCCATCTCCCTAGTAATTTCCTAGCAATACTTTAAGAATAGTAAAAGGTAATTACTCACAACCATCAAAAGACCAAAAACATTTACGAATTCAGTTCCTACATTAATCAACAAGCAAGATAACTTCAAACAACTTGACTGACTAAGAGTGATATAATCTCACAAGGTAAATATACTCTCTCCCTCTTACAATCATGCATGGAATTGGAGTTTCACTCAATGCATCTCACAACACTTCACTACAATATGTTTTCTTATTTTCCAATTCTCCACCACTATAACATCCACAATGTGCATGAATCAAAAGGATTTATCAAGAATTGAAATGAGATTAAAAAGAAACTAAGTGAGACAAACAAAATGGGTAAGGGAAAAGAATCAAGGAGGAAGTGAGAGTATTGGAGGGGTAAACCTGATGAGTTAACTCAATGATGCACATCAAAGAATATCTTCTAATATGCTTCATCATCATCCTTGTACATTCTTGCCTTGAACCAACATGAACAACTTCTTTAAGTGAGAGATAATGTTCTTTAAGTGAGAGATAATGCCCTTCAAAAACCTTGAATATGCTTGTTCTTGGATATTCGAATACATGTCTCTTCTTTACTGTTTTCTTACTTGCTGTCGTGCTATCCCATTGAAGATTATTCAACATTCCCAGTTTCAAAGTTTCAGAAACTCTAAAATCTTACTAAGTTTTGAAAGTTTCAACCTCCACACTTGTTTCAATTAGTGACTCTTGCCTCTCAAACAACTTGCATCGGCCCCACGACCATTCTTACACGAAGATAATGTTGCCAACATCAACTAGAAAGCCCTCTAAAATGGGATCAATTCCTGCAATTCATGAATTAGAGACCCAGATTCAGGTTTTAGTTCCTGGTTCTTGCTCTCCTATCAATTTCTGAATTCAAAGGCTCAAATCCGGTAGGAGTTTAAAGCATTGAAGCTGCCACAGGTTCTAGAATTTCAGAAATTAGGTTTAGACTTTCAAATGTGCCCTTTAGGAATTCAAGTTTAGGATTGAAGGTTAATAAGGTTTCAAGAAGTTGATGGCAAAAGATAACTAAATTTGATTTCTGAAATTGCTCCTATTGTGCCGTTAGCAGCTTTTCAATTTGATGCAAAGCTCAACTCTTCTCAACCTTTGCATACATCAGATCCTTGGACTTAAGTTTCAGAATTCAAGAGTTAAGGTAGTTCCAGCTTGAGTTATGAAAATTTCAGTGTAACAAAGGCCCTCATTTGGCACTGTCATAATAAGAAGTTGAATTCTTATTGCTGCTGTTCAGAAATCACAATTCAATTTGGCACCAATAGGCTCCTTAAGATTCTTGTTTTTCTCATGCAATTCTCTGCATTTCCCATTCCAGGTAGCTAATGATTCCATTATCTATCACGTACACTTCATTGGGAGGAAGGGTCAAAGCTCATCACAGATGTTAGACACTCGAGTTATCATTTAAAGGTTTTCTCAATTATCAACAGCATGGAATTCAATGGCATCAATTAGCTCCCAAGAATTCAGAAACTCTTCTTTCAATCTTCTCAGTTTTTTTCAATTTCTGCATTGTATCAACTTCAATTCCTTAGTATTTTTTAAACTAAATCCAATGTTTTTGTTCCAATCTTTCAACATTCAAACTGATGGGGAAGATGGTCAACTTCTCCATTGTTTCTCAGCAGTAACAGAATTCAGATTCAACAAAAGCTTGGCAACACACTTGCAGACTCAGCATTTTTGCATTTCCTTATCAAATTCTTTTCCTAACCCTACCTTGATCACTATCAGAATCCATCTCTTTAGTTCAGGGGTTCAAAAATCCAATAAAACCTTCAATATGAAATCAATCTCTTCAGTTCATGGGTTCAAAAATCAGATTCAAAGAATTATGCCAAAGAATTCTAGCAATGAAACTAAATTCTGAATTCTGGTTTTTCAGCAACTTCAGTTTCAAAAATTAGAATCCTAGAAACTTTCGACTTAAGTCTTGCAAAACTAGTCTTACTAAAAGGTATCATTTAGCACTAAATCGATGGGAGCTTGAATTCTAAATGTTGTTGTTCAGGAGCAGCATGTGGAGTTGGCACTAAATAGGTTCACAGTTTTCTTTTGTTTCTCTTCTTTCCTATTGGAGTTGCATGATTTAAATAATACGAGAGCTTAACTCTAATCCTTCAATTTTTAGAGAATTACACCAAGCATCTAATGGATAAAGGATCAAACTGCATCATGCAGTAATCCAGTTGATCCCTGTTTGAAATCTCTACCTGCTCATTTATCTGTGGATGATAAGAAGTGGACACTTTGTGCAAAACATCGTACTTGCTCATAAGCGCCTTCATGTGCCTGTTGTAAAAGTAGGACCCTTAATCGGTAATGATCGCCCTGGGTATCACAAACCTGCAAAATACGTGAGACCTAACAAAATTCACAACAATTAAAGAATCGTCAGTCTTGGTGGGGATGACCTTGATGAGGTGTGTTTTGTTAAATTATTTTTTATTTAGTTATTTTGAGATTTTATTTGTCACTCACACTCTTCAAAATTAAAATTTATAATTAACTAAAACCCCTAATTGTCATTCAAGCAGTATAATAGAGGTCCGGGTCGTCTCTCTCATGGAATTAATGATAGGAAGTCATCCTAGACAACATGGTGCGAGATTTTTACTGTTGATCATATTTATTCCTAAATATTCACAAAATTCATTTATTAACAATTAAATCCTACACTTAACAAATGAATATTAATTATACATAATTCACAACTTAAAACCTATTGTACATCCTAATCACAAATTTATTCAGACAACCTCCATTTCACAATATCATCTATAATTAACACAATTACATTATAACACAATAAATTCCACAAATTTACAATCTAGTCCACTAACAATGTACAACTAAACATAAGTTATCTAAACATGAATAAACACAAAATCATATAACAATAATTGTTTAAATCAAGAAAGAACATGTTCTTTATCCACAAATTGTAATACACACAACATAAATTAATTTGCAAACCATTAACATGAATTGGTCATTATATTAACAATTTCTCAAGGTACACAATACAAGATGTTCCATTTATTTTCTAAACAACAAAATGAATTTCATTTCCAATACATCAACCAACAATCCACATATCATTTCCCTTTTTTATACATAAACAACACATCATGTGGTTCTACTACAAACTCATCCAACAACCAAACATTCTTAGTTACAATCGATTTCAACCCAATAACAAAACTAAATCAAGAACAAGTTTATATCATTATCCATTACAAACATCAAATTACAAAGCTATCACACTATGTTTCATTCAACAACAACAATAAACAACCTATCAAGTTCCATCACTACAATTGCAACCATACAACTTAACTTTTATAATCCATTTCCATGTCTATAAATTCAACAAAATATCCCATGGTTCAATTTATTCCCAAGATTTCAACAGCAAGAACACTTCATAACAAATCAACAAACACATATGCTCATTCTAATCCATCTTAATTCAATAACATATTCATACAACACCATTTATATGAATCACAAAAATTGTAGAATCAAACAACCGAACCAAATCACTAATAATTCTATTCCTATTCAACAATTACAGAAACAAGAATAGGAGAGGGGGGTTGATTGAAATCATTCTAACGAACAAAATCAAACTAGAAATTTGAGTTAGAAGTTAGGGTTTTACCCGAATCGGCTCAGAACAGAGCACACAGAAACTCGATTGATTTGCACCAACGGGACGAAGAACCTTGTCGGAGTTGGACGACTCCGGCGAGATTTGATCGGAGAAACTGAGATCCGGAGCTCCTTCCTCTGCCCGAACCCCTGCTGTCCACGAACAGAAAATCAGAACCCTTACCTTGCTTCATTAGTGGATAAGGGATGCCTTTCAAAAATCACATATGGCAGGGGTGGATGACAGTACTCGAAACCAACTTTTGAGCATCACCGATTTTCAGTAGGGGGTGATGCCTTTCGGATCTAGGGGATCCCCATTGCCTCTCAGAAGCTCAGGATTTCAGATTACAAGACTTTATTAGATGCTCTGACGAGGAGGGTCACATCTTGGCCCAAGACAACCCTATCCTATACAGGGAAGGCGCAACTGGTAGCTTCGGTACTACAGGGCCTCGAGTGTTATTGGATGTCCATTCTGTCCATCGCTAGTGGAGTGATTGATCGTATACATGAGCTCTGTAGATCATTTATGTGGACCACTCGGCGACCCCTGATTGTGTGGACAGAGTTATGTCGGCCGAGAGCGGAGGGTGGTCTGGGCCTGAGGGACTTACGGGCTTGGAACCTAGCCTTACTAGCAAAGGTTCTATGGTGCATCTAGGACAAGCAGGATGCCCTGTGGATCAGATGGATACATCACAAGTACTTACAGAGGGTAGGGCTTTGGGAGTGGAGAGCAGGTTGCGGTGACTCCCCACTCCTTAAGCAGCTACTTCATATCAGAGACAACCTCCTCCAGGCAGCAGGTAACCTAGCAGCGGCAACGCAACTATTAGCATCATGGTTTCAACAGCGGCAGGGAGGCGTTAGGAGGGCATACGACCATTTCAAAGGTGTCAGACCGAGGCAGCCGTGGGCGAGGACAGTCTGGCACCGCTCCATATAGCCGAGTCATGCCTTCACATTATGGTTGCTGGCGCGGGGGAGACTACCAGTCCAAGCCGCGCAGGACTACTTACCGGAGAGGCGCTGCACATTCTGCCGACAGGAGGAGACCCTAGAGCATGTCTTCTTTCGGTGCGAGACTACTAGTCGCTTATGGGGGCGGATACGGGCGTGGTAGCACATGCGGCCTAAGATGACCACCTATCGGAGTACACTAAGGATCTTCAGGCGGCAGTACCGGAGGACTTCCACAGCCTCACTGGCACGGCACATCGCCCTTGCGGCTCTGGTACACCATATATGGGGGGCCCACAATCGCAGCATGCATGAGAGAAGGCGACTGGACAAGACGGCGCTCATTCGGAGAGTACAGACGCATGTGTATCGAGCGATGGGCATCTACACAGAGCGAGAGTTGCGACAGGAGTAAGCCACGGCGGATCATGACGTCTTTGGGACTGGATTCATGTCACATGCATTCTCATGTATCATGTACATTCACTTGCATATATACATTCACATAGGGAGAGCATTAGATTCGCACACATGTTAGAGTAGGGCTCCCTTGTATATATAGGTGCATTTGTATTTGCCCTTGCTTACACAGGCCATGTACATAGACTTGCATTCATGCATGCATGCTACCACTGTAAAAAAAAAAAAGACATTTTGGGGTGTATGGATCCACCCATCTAGATCCATTTAGTCCGCAGCAAATGGCTCCCGATAAAGACATCTCAAATCCGTTGATGGCTGAGACTTTGCCAAAAAGCCTATGAGGGTGAATAGGTCGGCCGACATGGCCTACCTAGTCCGTATTAACGGCTGCGATAAAGACACGCTAAATCCGTTGATAGCTGGCCACTTGCTAAAAGTGTGCAACTCCCAGGACTTCCTAGGCCTGGAATGAAGGACAGGTTCTTCTGAGGATGGCTGATGTGGTTGGCTGGCGCCTAGCGGACGGTGTGGGTAGAGCTAGCGGCGGCAGTTGCTGGTGGTGATGGACGATGGGGATGACAGGCACCTAGGGGAGGACGTGGGTGGAGCTAGCTAGATGACGTTCACTGTGATAGCTGCGCTACGGCTACACCTGCAGGAGATGATGGCTGGTGGAGATGCCACCGGAGAGGCAGTGACTAATGATTGTGCAGCAGTCTGATGCACGTGCATGCGGATATCGACCGACATTGTTAGTGCTAGACGGCTGGAGGGCTACCCTCACCATTCAGGAGGACGACATGGACACCTGTCGAGGACATGAGATGGTGACGTGGTTTTGTACTCATGATAAAGTCAGAGGCATTGAAATAGGTATGGTATTTATATGAGCACATGTACAGCTTACCTCTGGCGATTGCTCAGATCTGACAATTCGTCAGATATGATATGAGCTGACGTCATTGGAGCTCCTGTATCTTGGTGCATTCTCTTTGATGATATATATATTTACCTTTCATCGAAAAAAATCAGTGGATAAGGGATGATCGGAGTTTCAAACAGAACCTCCCCCGCGTTCGAAACCACATTGGCGAAGTCGGCCTCTACTCGAAGCTCCGATGGATGCGGAGGGATAGGGAGCTTGCCGAAGCAACCACTCATGGCTGGCACCCCTACTGTGCAGAATGTCGTCGGCAGCCAATTGCTAGAGCTGCCCACTCTCAACAACCTTCCACGATCGACGGAGATGAAGAAACTGTCGCATTCAGAACCACATCGGCGAAGGCTCCTATGGTTGCATTGGCGCTCGTCGACCGCGGCTACTGCACACAACCATGTTGATGCCAATCGGGAAGAACAGAGATGGCGGTGAAGAAGAAGTTGTCGGGAGCTCGTTGGGAATCATGAGCGAGAAGCTATAGTGCTCGCGATTCCCAAAAGAGAGAAAAAACCTAGCCAGGACCTAAATTAGGATTATATGCCCGTGCTGAATCGGCCGGCTTTAACCAAGAATGAATCGGATTGAGCCCGAACCAAACCAAACTCAAACCAGACCTGAACCAAATCGATTTTTTTTTTCTAAAATTGGGCTTTTCCTTGGGTTTTTGAATTGATTTTCTTTGCTTAATTTCAAATCTTTACAATTGAACTTAATTGTAATTATCCAAAAAGTATTATCTTCATTTTAATTTTTTACAAAATCAAATACCGTAAATTAATACCCATAAATTATCTCAAATTAATAAGAAATAGAATGAAGACCTCAAATTCATCCAAGTTAGAGAAATGGACTAAAAATCTAATTTATAATACAAAAAATGATCAAAATAATATGATATAACCCTAAATTATCCCATCCAAAAGCCACTTATCAGGCCTCCACCCATTTCGATACATAATCAACAGCTAACAATTTATAAGCAAATCCAAATGAAACAAGAAAATGATCCATAAAATCAATATCTCATACATCGAAAATCTCACAAAATAAAATGGATTGTTGGGTCATCTCATGAATACGTCCCATGTTTTCCATCCATTGATAGAGCTCATAAGTCTTACGAAATTCAAAAGCATCATGAAATTATTGGGATCGTCCCGGTGCAATACGCGTATTTACACATTTCGCAAATGTGCACAGCGAAAATATATAAATAATTAATCTAATTATTATCACAACACACGCATGACAAAACAGGAAATAACATGTACAAGGCATGACAGAAATTAAAATTTTAGAATAAAAGATGATTCTAAGCATACCTCGCGGATGATGACGTTGAGCGATGTTAGCATCAATTGAGCGGTCCTTTGTCGAAATCCCGCTTCTACTGGTGATCCAGGCCAAGCTCTCGTCTGGATGGTTTTGGAAGCCACGAGTCGCGTCATCATTTTCGGTACTAGCCGATGATCGATAACGATCGATTCGAGAGAAGCCTTATTCCGGAAACCACGCAACAACGTTTATCGCGATCGTTCTGGGGCTTTCTAACTATCATCGAAAATCATATTCCCGCTGTAGTTTTCGATAGTCAACCTTTGATCGCTGATAACAGACAAACAAGAAATTATTTTCGGTGATGATGGAACAATTCTCCAAAAGCTTCATAAGTTTTCGAGAGAATGACGAAGGGTCGTTAGATGACTGAAGTTGATCGGTAACCGCCGGACAATCTATCCGATGGCCAGAAATAATTTTCGACGATTGGACAATAAATTCCAACGGAAACCCCCAAATACAATCCGACAGCAAAACCAACCAACAGCTATAGTAGCTCCGGTGGTCGGCGACAAACACACTCTGGCAGCTTCACAAGCTCCCGGACCGACTCCTCCGGTAGCAATTCCGGCATTGACACGCAACGGCTCTAGCCATGACACAACAGCAGCTCCGACTACGGCAAAGCAAGGGCATGGTTGACAACCCAATTGAGCGGCACTTCGACAGTGCTCCAGCGGCGATAGAAGCCAGGCGACAACGACCGACAGCCCCTGATCAAGCAGCGTTCTGAACAAAGAAGAGAGGAAGAGGCCGACGTCGCGCGAAGGGAAGAAGAAAACCACTCGGCTAGGGTTTCTATCTCCCTTGTCGCTCACGCCCAACTGACGAGCTTCTCTGATTGCTTGCATGAAGAAGGCGACGATCGAGTGGCTGCTGTGCTCGGGGAGAAAGAAGCAGACGACAGAGGGCGGCGCGATCACGAAGAAGGAAGAAAGGACGCCACGGTTAGGGTTCTCGGATGCCATATCCCACGCGGTCGGCGATCAAAGAGGAGAAGGAGAAGCCGGCGCGCAACCGACTAAATCGTATCCTCAAGCTCCCAGATAGTCTCCTCGTCAGAATGATGCTGTCATCCGACTTTAACGAGCCGGATGGTCCTCCTCCGTAACTGATGCTCTTTGCGGTCTAGAACCCGTATTGGAGCCTCCTCATATGTAGCATCAGGCTGAATGAGGACCGATACATCCAACAGAATATGTGTGCGGTCTGGTACATATCTCCTCAGCATGGACACATGAAAAATGTTGTGAATACCAGCCAATGACGGGGGTAGCGCTAGGCGGTAAGCTACTGCTCCAATCCTCTCCAGGTTCTGGAAAGGCCCAATGTACCGTGGAATTAACTTACCTCGGAGGCTAAATCTCTTCACCCTTTTCGTGGGTGAAACTCTCAGAAATATATAAAAGTTAAAGCATGGTACAAAGGAAAAGAAATAAAACTGACAACCCAATGGTGAATGAGAGTTGTAGGACTACAGTACTGGGTAAGGGCCCTATACAAAAGAGGACACTTGAAAGTCCACGTGGCTAAGCAAACTGAACTCCAAAAAGCACCTCGTATCACTCTCAGAACCATTCTAAAGTTGGCACAAACAGTGTTCAAGGCACTGTACATAGTCCCAGGATCTCAAACTGAGCAGCTTGTAGGTCCACCAGCATCAATAAGGAAGTCTAAGAAGCCTGCTGAACTCTGATAACAGGTACCAAGCTAGTGGTGGTGAACTCCAACAGAATTCAGAGTCAGCAAGAGAGAACATCACAACACATCTGAATTTTCAGATCACTTAACAAGTTGTTGTTCAAACCTTGAATCTTATATACTTAACATACAAATCAAGTCAAATGAAGCTATTCCACAAGCTCAGATGCCTTAGTACCAATCAAGATTTAAGATTTCCACACATCAGCAATACATCAAACAGATTCGTGAATCTATTTCCAAAAGATTTTAGAGAGCTATGAATGATAGTGTAGAATTCATTGTAATTCAGCTCAGAAGTAGGTGTCATTAAGCACTGCAATAATAGGAGCTTTGATTCAAATTGTTACTGGCCATAATCAGCATTTAGAGTCAACACTAAATAGGTTTACAATTCAGAATTCCAGAATTCAAATCCATTAAAACATCATACTTTGAATCATGAAAAACTTGAGGAGCAAGGCGCATCAAGTGGTAATGAAAGATCAGGTAGTTCATTTAGATTTGTACTGATCCAAATCTCGCAATAGAAACTTGATACGTAACATGTTGGAATTTATACATCAATCCAAACTTTCTCAGCAGCAAGTTTTAGTTTCCTAAATTCAACTTTAGAAACCAGCTCCTTGAATGTTAGTTTTAGAATTGAAAGTCTGAAATAGTTCCGGCCTGAATCATGAAGAGTTTACAGAGGTTATAACAATATTTAGCACTGAATTATCAGGAGCCTCAACTAGAATAGTTTCTAGTTAGAAACTTGATAATTTCTATACTAAATTTCAGAGTTGCAGTTTCAGAAATCAATGAAGTAGAAGATTTGGCAAGGAATGATACCCCAGTTGACAATTAGAGAACAAGATCTCTACCTAAACTTTTTTTTCTGATTAGAGAGTTGTGACAAGAACTTGGCTTCCCAGAGACCAGATTTACATTCAATCTCAAAGAATTTATGCAGATTCGGTGCAGAGAATCAAATAACAGTTTCAGGCTTCAGTTTCAGAAATTCCTAGTTAATGGAGTTTCAGAGTGAATCATGAAGAGGAGAGCTTAGCAAGGACTCTCATTTAGCACTAGAATAGTTGGAGCTTCAATCCGAAGTAATGCTGAGCAGTTGGCACAAGAGAAAAATGCTTATCAATTGGAGGACACTTCATTCATATTTAGAGATCATCACCACTACAAATGAATTATCTTCACTAGAAATCTGATTAAGGCATGGACTTTCCAGCAGCTTTCCCTCTCTAAATCCACCTTCCATTATTCTTAGCAAATTTTTTTTCGAGTACAATTCCTATAATTTCTACAACTGCAGTGCCACACTAGCAAACATCTAAATCAAAAGCATTTGTTTCTGGAATCAGAAATCAAATTCAGGCATTCAGATTCAATGAATCAAATTCAATCTGTAATTCTGAATAACTGCTTTATTGAATTTGAAATTTGGAGCTGAATGTAGGAGTTGCATCCAATTGTAATTCCAGTCTTTGACCAACCACAACTTCAAGTGAAACTTCTATTCTTTTAGTGACAACTGGTGTTTTCTTCTTTCTAAGCTTGCCATTAACCAGTTCCTTAATTTCCTTGAATTTAATTTCAGATTTTGATTCTTGGATTAGTTGTTGTTTCAGAATTCAAATTCCATAAAATTCCAAATTTTTAACCATGGGAAACTTAGACAGAGGGAACACTGCTTATTAATGAGAATACAAGGGTTTACTTGAGCTTTTCATTTACAAGAATGTGTATAAACAACCTGGATATACAATAGTTCCTTCAGTTTCAGCTTTATTGACTTAGTTCCTGAACCTTGGAAACTCATTTCTATTTTTTTTTTCTTAACCTTAGTGTCAAACTTCTAAATAGCTGAAAATTTGTAAGAGCTACTAGCAATTAACTCAAGGTTCAGAATCCCTTACAACAGAAGCCATACAATTCAGAAATTTCCATTCCATCAAAATCTAGAATCTAAACTCAGCACCTCCAGGACATTTATGCTATTGTTGTTATTTGTTTCATTTTTTTTTTTTACTAGGGGCTGCATCTCAAGGATTGGCATATCACCTCTATAATAAACTATGAGACACAAAATATGTTGCATGAAGATACATTAGAGATCTTACATATGTGCAATCATTGAAATAAGAAAGCAATAGCAACAGAACAACTCAAGCAACTAGAACAAGGTAAATCTAATTCTTTGTAACAATCCAGTGCATCAAAACCAACCCTAAGAAAACATGGTTATATCACTATCCTTGATCACCCACTGTTTGATATCACATGTATGCATCCACAAACCATCCCAACCATGAAATTAATCACATTTTTAGTAACCATAATTAAACCAATAAAGTCCTTAAATTTTTATCCAATTTTCAATTTAAACAATTTATCATCAAACAGAACCTCAATATATTACCTATCCAAATCAATGTCCTCTCAATCTCCTCACAATTAGCCTTGTATGACTAATATTTACAAGATCAAAATATCTTTATAAGTCACTATCAGCACACAATTACAATAACGTAATCTCAGTCACATTCCAAACTAATCAATCAATAGGTCCTTTTGTTATTATAAACGTCAAATTATTTTCCCCAACCAAAACAAACCTAGCCAACAACAAAGGAATACAGGTAAGAGTCTACCTGATTTACCTCAATTACTAACAATGTATCTAATTGCATCACTACTAATCAACACCTCAATCGATACCTTTGCGATCAATTTCAACAGCTACTCCCAACAAAGGGGTTGTGAGATGATCGACTATGAGACTAAGGCAAAGGGATTTTACTCCAAGCTCAGACCAAATCATATGGAGACTAAGTCGGCACTTCACAAGAGAGATTATGAGATCATGAGGCATAGTCCACCACGCACATTGGGAAATATTTAGAGGCACAATTGCATGTATTATGCTGAACAGAAGCGTGACAAATAAACTTCTTGTGCTCCCAACAAGTAATGACAATTTCTTATCTGATCATAATTTCAATAAGACAATATTTAACCATTAGTTAACCGTTAATTATATTTAGTAAAATCTCAGTTAATTTTCAAAATATAACACTCATATACTTCGACAACAAAATTTAAAGCTCTTTTATATCTTCTTTATCTCATAATTTGATTTTAACTTCCTTCAGTCGGGGAATAATTCATGCTACTCTAATTATTCCAAAAGCTAATGCCTTAGTTTTTTTCCATCTCTTCTTTTTCTCATGTTATCCCTAACAATCCTCAAACATCTTATAATTATTTTTTTCTCCAACAAACTTCTTGAGCCTTGCTCTCCTTGGTCATTGTCCCTCATTGGTCCTCAAACATCAATTTGATGTTGGAAGGCCACCCAACTTGATATGCATAACTCCCTACGCATTGATCGACATATGACCTGATTATGATCTTTAGAATCTATTTAATCCTTGTGAGAGAACTCCCTAAGAACCTTTAGTCC
The DNA here is from genome assembly GCF_044706935.1 of Curcuma longa. Lineage (NCBI taxonomy): Eukaryota > Viridiplantae > Streptophyta > Magnoliopsida > Zingiberales > Zingiberaceae > Curcuma > Curcuma longa. The sequence continues at coordinate 2,779,366 of NC_133870.1, read as the reverse complement.
TTTATTGACATGTTGGAAAGATCCAATAAATACACAATGTAATCTTCCCTCATAGTTAATAAATCTGAATTAAGTCAAAACGCGCGACCTTTAATTAAAGTCTCTTGCCAAAGAGAATGATGCAGAAGCATCTAGCAACACGTATTTATGATATAAAATGTAAGATCATAAATCAGATATCACCCAAATCCTTATCAAACACCACTACAAGAGTCATAATAAAATCATGGGTTAGGGTTTAGGGTTTAGAAGTCTGTCTCTGAGAGACAGGCTCAACCTCAGTAGGCCCCTCTGGTGGCTTGATCATCAGAGATTCGAACGTCCTCTTACGTGGCCGTCCTGCACCACGTCTCCGTGCAGGAGCATGTTTTCCTCGAGTCATATCTGAAACATTATTACCAAGTATTACCAAAGGTATACAGTTCCTAAATTAGACATTTTACCTATTGTCGTCTGGAGATGTCCTGTCGCCGCTAGTCCAAAACATGACCTTGTCGCAATAACGACTCTAAACCAAAAATCCGAAGCACCAAAACTGAAAGGCATTGCATACTTTTTTCTCTGATACCAAAATAAATTGGTATCAGATAAACTCCGAAAATCCGTAAACACCAAAAGTCTCGAAAACCTCCACTCTGATACCAAATAAATTGTCATGCCCCGGAAGACGGCTGTCCGAAAATTTCGACAGCATCTCCCCTGTAACAATTGTCATTTCCCTGAATACATATATATCATAAGGCCTACCTGGCCACAATAAGGCCTACACGGCCATAATCCATACATGACAAAATACATAACAAGAATTAAACTACTTGAATAAGGTCCACAACTAGTATTCTATAACATGCACGACAAAACCAAAACATGAATACGAAAATCCACACGGTATAAAGCAAGTTCTGAAACGTAGATACTGATAACGTAAACAAAACCAAAATAGTCGAATGCATCTCAACAGGGGACTAGCAGCGTGGCTCTCCAGACAGACGTCAACCTGAAAAGAATAAAATCAACGGGATGAGTTCAAGAAACTCAACGGATATCTAGTAGATATGTATAATAAGCTATCTAGCAGTAATAATCATGCCAGTACAGTAAGAAATGCACACTGAAACTACGGAAAAGTTGTACATACCAGAATCATCTATACCAACACAATGGCACGAACCATGCAAATAGATGCACGGTCGCCAAAGCAAATGCATAAAGCCTCCTGTATGTGCATGTCAAACATATGCAGCAAACAAAATGTAGCAAGCAATAATAAATGCAATCCATACAGTATGCACATGATGCAATGACATAGTCACCCCTGACGTCAGTCAGCCACCGTCACCGACAATGGTGAGGTCGAGTGGGTAGGGCTATGACAACTGTGCACTCTGCCGTCACTGCTCCTGCATGACCGAGTGGACAGGATGCTGGCGGAGTACACCTATCCTCCTACCCCAAGTATATGGGGGAGCATAGCTCTCATCTCCTCGTCTCACAGTAAAGAGGAGGGATCCCTGTAATGCTACCACGCTGCGACACCACTACCCCTGAGCGGCCGAGCGGAGCCCTGACAGAGCAACTGCACACACCCTCCTGATGTACCACTAACCCGTGAGTGGCAGTGTGTGCAGATCATGTAACTAACGACGGACTCAGACTACAAAGGAGTCGATGATCGCTAGTATGCAATCATGCAAGGATGGTGCATGACACTAATGCGTGCAATACCTACCAATCTATGCCCAGTAAGGAAACAGTATATCACTACTCTGATGAACATATATATATAAAGAGCAAGTATCAAGATGATATGAAACCTAAACCAGTAATAGATATAAATGATATACAACATGAAACAAGTAGTAACATACCATGGCAGATATAAAAGCATAAAATTACTACTAGTTATAGCAAAACTATACACATCAAAATGACATATCTCAAAGATAAGTCGAGATACCTGCCTTTCAAAATAGTCCGTGTAAGAAAAGAACCTCCGTCTAGAAGTCCGGTAGCAGGTCAATATCCTGTAACACGAGACTTAAACTTAGCTATTTACATATCAAGGTGATTAGCTAATGAAAAATTTAAATTGTATCAAGTCCGATCCTAGATATTCCTATTCATTTAATTAACTCTTAATTAAATGACAAACTCCTAATTATAATACCTATTGTAATTGCCCATAATTATGAGATATGCCTTTGGTTTAGGAATTCTCTTGATTACTTATCCTCATGTTCAAAGCAATGTCTTATGTTTATTCCTTTCAAAATGATGAATTACATCACTGATTAATTTTCAAGATTTTTCCTTGTTAGAAGGACTACCCAACTTTCTCTTTTCAACCAAAAGAAAACCACAATTTAGTTTAAATAAAATCATGCTCAAATGGTTGAACCGTATAAACTACAAAAATGACATTAATAACTTCCAATTGGCAATATTCCACCACGCCCATTGTATCATATGAAACACATCACAAAAATCTCTCAAATTGAGCTAAGGCATAAACAACACCGTAAAAGTTCATACATGAGTACTAAGCATGAAGTCGTTCTTTATCTTAATGATCTTCTTGATCTATCTACCCGATAGTTGGTGAATCTTAGAGGCTCGAAGATACCTGCTAAACAGCAAGCTCCGATTATAAATTTGAAAACCGAATCAAAAGATAGGTAAGGGGGTCTCATCAACAATGAAATCCTTACCATTCCAAGCGAGACAAGAGATGCCGGAATAGAAGTCTTCCTCCTCATGTGGACTCCTACTCACGGCCAGGGGACAGTGGCGACGGCTCTATCAGAGGACTCCGGCGTTCCTCTTCCCCACACGGCGGCAAAACCTCGGCGGAGCAGAGCTGATGGAGGAAGGAGGTGCGGCGGCAGTGGGTTCGGCTAGGTCACAGAGGAGAGGGAGAGGGAGACGGTGTTGGCTCCTTCTCCACGCGGCGGCGCCCGATCCGTGACCGACGGGCCGACGCTTCCCAAGATCGGGAATGGAGGAAGCAACGTCGGCGGCGGCGACCTCCCTCAGGTGAGACAGAGCGGCTGTCCGACAACCGAAGAAGGGAAAGCGGCAGCCGGGCGGTGGTGTCCTTCACAGAGGATAAGGGAAAGGCGCCGAGCGGCGTCTCAACGCGGTGACAGCAGCGTCGGGCAAAGGGGAAAATCGCGGTTTCACGCGGTGTCATGCGGCGTCTCCCTCCCTGGTTGCAGGCGATGAATTGAAGGGGAAGAGGAGAGGGCGTCGGTTTCAAGAAGGGAAAACGGTCGCGGGTGGCTGGAGAAAGAAATCGCGCCGTGTAACGGAAGAAGAACGGGCGGAAGAAGGAAAGTCGGGCGCGGCTAGGGGGAAGAAGAAGAATCGGGGTTACTGTATTCCTAACGGGCTAACGGAGTTTTAAACCCGAATCCAATAATCCTATATATATATATATATTTATATATATATATATATATATATATATATTATTATTATTACCGTACTTTACAACTATACTTAGTTAAATTTCGAAAATTTATTTTAAACTAATTTTTTTTATAATGCTATTCACTCCTGTCTCATACTTTTATTTATATATTACATAAAAGTTTTGATAGTATGAAATGTATCTATCTATATCATGATAAAATTGAA
>NC_133870.1:2729978-2775630 GCF_044706935.1 Curcuma longa | reverse complement strand
ACAAACTCATTCAACAACCAAACATTCTTAGTTACAATCGATTTCAACCCAATAACAAAACTACATCAAGAACAAGTTTATATCATTATCCATTACAAACATCAAATTACAAAGCTGAACATCACACTATGTTTCATTCAACAACAACAATAAACAACCTATCAAGTTCCATCACTACAATTGCAACCATACAACTTAAATTTTATAATCCATTTCCATGTCTATAAATTCAACAAAATATCCCATCGTTCGATTTCTTCCCAAGATTTCAACAGCAAGAACACTTTCATAACAAATCAACAAACACATATGCTCATTCTAATCCATCTTAATTCAATAACATATTCATACAACACCATTTATATGAATCACAAAAATTGTAGATCAAACAACCAAACCAAATCACTAATAATTCTATTCCTATTCAACAATTCAACAATTCATTCAGAACAAAATCAAACTAGAAATTTGAGTTAGAAGTTAGGGTTTTACCCGGATCGGCTCAACATAGCACACAGAAACTCGATTGATTTGCACCAACGGGACGAAGAACCTTGTCGGAGTTGGACGACTCCGGTGAGATTTGATCGAAGAAACTGAGATCCGGAGCTCCTTCCTCTGCCCGAACCCCTGTTGTCCACGACAAAATCAGAACCCTTACCTTGCTTCATTAGTGGATAAGGGATGCCTTTCAAAAATCACATATGGCAGGGGTGGATGACAGTACTCGAAACCAACTTTTGAGCATCACCGATTTTCAGCAGGGGGTAATGCCTTTCAGATATCTAGGGATCCCCATTGCCTCTCAGAAGCTCAGGATTTTCAGATTACAAGACTTTATTAGATGCTCTGACGAGGAGGGTCACATCTTGGCCCAAGGCAACCCTGTCCTATGCAGGGAAGGCGCAGCTGGTAGCTTCGGTACTGCAGGGCCTCGAGTGTTATTGGATGTCCATTCTGTCCATCGCTAGTGGAGTGATTGATCGTATACATGAGCTCTGTAGATCATTTATGTGGACCACTCGGCGACCCCTGATTGCGTGGACAGAGTTATGTCGGCCGAGAGCGGAGGGTGGTCTGGGCCTGAGGGACTTACGGGCTTGGAACCTAGCCTTACTAGCAAAGGTTCTATGGCGCATCCAGGACAAGCAGGATGCCCTGTGGATCAGATGGATACATCACAAGTACTTACAGAGGGTAGGGCTTTGGGAGTGGAGAGCAGGTCGGTGACTCCCCACTCCTTAAGCAGCTACTTCATATCAGAGACAGCCTCCTCCAGGCAGCAGGTAGCCTAGCAGCGGCAACGCAACTATTAGCATCATGGTTTCAACAGCGGCAGGGAGGTGTTTGGCGGGCATACGATCATTTCAGAGGTGTCAGACCGAGGCAGCCGTGGGCGAGGACAGTCTGGCACCGCTCCATACAGTCGAGTCATGCCTTCACATTATGGTTGCTGACAGGGGAGACTACAAGTCCAAGCCGCGCAGCTCTTACCGGAGAGGCGCTGCACATTCTGCCGGCAGGAGGAGACCCTAGAGCATGTCTTCTTTCGGTGCGAGACTACTAGTCGCTTATGGGGGCGGATACGGGCGTGGTAGCGCATGCGGCCTAAGATGACCACCTATCGCAGTACACTAAGGATCTTCAGGCGGCAGTACCGGAGGACTTCCACAGCCTCACTGGCACGGCACATCGCCCCTGCGGCTCTGGTACACCATATATGGGGGGCCCACAATCGCAGCATGCATGAGAGAAGGCGACTGGACAAGACGGCGCTCATTCGGAGAGTACAGACGCATGTGTATCGAGCAATGGGCATCTACACAGAGCGAGAGTTGCGACAGGAGTAAGCCACGGCGGATCATGACGTCTTTGGGACTGGATTCATGTCACATGCATTCTCATGTATCATGTACATTCACTTGCATATATACATTCACATAGGGAGAGCATTAGATTCGCACACATGTTAGAGTAGGGCTCCCTTATATATATAGGTGCATTTGTATTTGCCCTTGCTTACACAGGCCATGTACATAGACTTGCATTCATGCATGCATGCTACCACTGTAAAAAAAAAAAAAAGACATTTTGGGGTGTATGGATCCACCCATCTAGATCCATTTAGTCCACAGCAAATGGCTCCCGATAAAGACATCCCAAATCCGTTGATGGCTAAGGCTTTGCCAAAAAGCCTATGAGGGTGAATAGGTCGACCGACATTGCCTATCTAGTCTGTAGTAACGGTTGCGATAAAGACACGCCAAATCCGTTGATAGCTGGTCACTTGCTAAAAGTGTGTAACTCCCAGGACTTCCTAGGCCTGGAATGAAGGACAGGTTCTTCTGAGGATGGCTGATGTGGTTGGCTGGCGCCTAGCGGACGGTGTGGGTAGAGCTGGCGGCGGCAGTTGCTGGTGGTGATGGACAATGGGGATGACAGGCACCTAGGGGAGGACGTGGGTGGAGCTAGCTGGATAACGTTCACTGTGATAGCTGCGCTACGGCTACACCTACAGGAGATGATGGCTGGTGGAGATGCCATCGGAGAGGCAGTGACTAATGATTGTGCAGCAGTCTGATGCACGTGCATGCGGATATCGGTCGACATTGTTAGTGCTGGACGACTGGAGGGCTACCCTCACCATTCAGGAGGACGACATGGACACCTGTCGAGGACATGAGATGGTGACATGGTTTTGTACACATGATAAAGTCAGAGGCATTGAGATAGGTATGGTATTTATATGAGGACATGTACAGCTTACCTCTGGCGATTGCTCAGATCTGACAGTTCGTCAAACATGATATGAGCTGACGTCATTGGAGCTCATGTATCTTGGTGCATTCTCTTTGATGATATATATATTTACCTTTCATAAAAAAAAAAATCAGTGGATAAGGGATGATCGGAGTTGCAAATAGAACCTCCCCCGCGTTTGAAACCACGTTGGCGAAGTCGGCCTCTACTCGAAGCTCCGGTGGATGCGGAGGGATAGGGAGCTTGTCGAAGCAACCACTCATGGCTGGCGTCCCTACTGTGCAAAATGTCGTCGGCAGCCAATTGCTAGAGCTGGCCACTCTCAGCAACCTTCCACGATCGACGAAGATGAAGAAACTGTCGCATTCGGAACCACATCGGCGAAGGCTCCTATGGTTGCATTGGCACTCGTCGACCGCGGCTACTGCACACAACCATGTTGATGCCAATCGGGAAGAACAGAGATGGCGGTGAAGAAGAAGTTGTTGGGAGCTCAGTTGGGAATCGTGAGCGAGAAGCTATAGTGCTCGCGATTCCCAAAAGAGAGAAAAAACCTAGCCAGAACTTGAATTAGGATTATATGCCCGTGCTGAATCGGCCGGCTTTAACCAAGAATGAATCGGATTGAGCCCGAACCAAACCAAACTTGAACCAGACCTGAACCAAATCGATTTTTTTTCTAAAATTGGGCTTTTCCTTGGGTTTTTGAATTGATTTTCTTTGTCTAATTTCAAATCTTTACAATTGAACTTGATTGTAATTATCCAAAAAGTATTATCTTCATTTTAATTTTTTGCAAAATTAAATACCGTAAATTAATACCCATAAATTATCTCAAATTAATAAGAAATAGAATGAAGACCTCAAATTCATCCAAGTTAGAGAAATGGACTAAAAATCTAATTTATAATACAAAAAATGATCAAAATAATACGATATAACCCTAAATTATCCCATCCAAAAGCCACTTATCAGGCCTCCATTTCGATACATAATCAACAGCTAACAATATATAAGCAAATCCAAATGAAACAAGAAAATGATCCATAAAATCAATATCTCATACATCGAAAATCTCACAAAATAAAATGGATTGTTGGGTCATCTCATGGATATGTCCTATGTTTTCCATCCATTGATAGAGCTCATAAGTCGTATGAAACTCAAAAGCATCATGAAATTGTTGGGATCGTCCCGCTGCAATGCGCGTGTTTACACATTTCGCAAATGTGCACAGCGAAAATATATAAATAATTAATCTAATTATTATCACAACATACGCATGGCAAAACAGGAAATAACATGTATAAGGTATGACAGAAATTAAAATTTTTAGAATAAAAGATTATTCTAAGCATACCTCGTGGATGATGACGTTGAGCGGTATTAGCATCAATTGAGCGGTCTTTTGTCGAAGTCCCGCTTCTACTGGTGATCCACGCCAAGCTCTCGTCTGGATGGCTTCGGAAGCCACGAGTCACGTCATCGTTTTCGGTACTAGCCGATGATCGATAACGATCGATTCGAGAGAAGCCTTATTCCGGAAACCACGCAACAACGTTTATCGCGATCGTTCCGGGGCTTTCTAACTATCACCGAAAATCATATTCCCACTGTAGTTTTCGGTGGTCAACCTTTGACCGCCGATAACAGACAAACCAGAAACTATTTTCAGTGATGATGGAACAATTTTCCAAAAGCTTCGTAAGCTTTCGAGAGAATGACGAAGGGTCGTTAGACGACTGAAGTTGATCGGTAACTGCCGGATAATCTATCCGATGGCCAGAAATAATTTCCGACGATTGGACAATAAATTTCGACGGAAACCCCGAAATTCAACCCGACAGCAAAATCAACCAACAGTTATAGTAGCTCCGGTGGTCGGCGACAAACACGCTCCGGCAGCTTCACACGCTCCTGGACCAACTCCTCTCCGGCAGCAATTCTGACATTGACACGCAATGGCTCTAGCCATGACACGACAGCAGCTCCGACTTCGGCGAAGCAAGGGCAGGGTTGACAACCCAATTGAGCGGCACTTCGGCAGTGCTCCGGCGACGATAGAAGCCAGGCGGCGACGGTCGCCATCCCCTGATCAGGCAGCGTTCCGAACAGAGAAGGGAGAAAGAGGCCGGCGTCGCACGAAGGGAAGAAGAAAACCACTCGGCTAGGGTTTCTATCTCCTGCATGAAGAAGGCGACGATCGAGTGGCTGCTGTGCTTGGGGAGAAAGAAGCAGACGACAAAGGGCGACGCAATCACGAAGAAGGAAGAAAGGACGCCACAGCTAGGGTTCTCGGATGCCATATCCCACACGGCCGGCGATCAAAGAGAAGGAGAAGCCAGTGCGCAACCGACTGAATCGTATCCTCAAGCTCCCAGGTAGTCTCCTCGTCAGAATGATGCTGTCATTCGACTTTAACGAGCCGAATGGTCCTCCTCCGTAACTGACGCTCTTTGTGGTCTAGAACCCGTATTGGGGTCTCCTCATATGTAGCATCAGGCTGAATGAGGACTGATACATCCAACAGAATATGTGTGCGGTCTGGTACATATCTCCTCAGTATGGACACATGAAAAACGTTGTGAATACCAGCCAAGGACGGGGGTAGCGCTAGGCGGTAAGCTACTGCTCCAATCCTCTCTAAGTTCTGGAAAGGCCCAATGTACCGTGGAACTAGCTTACCTCAGAGGTTAAATCTCTTCACCCCTTTCGCAGGTGAAACTCTTAGAAATACATAACAGTTAAAGCATAGTACAAAGGAAAAAAAATAAAACTGACAACCCAATGGTGATTGAGAGTTGTAGGACTACAGTACTGGGTAAGGGCCCTATACAAAAGAGGACACTTGAAAGTCCACGTGGCTAAGCAAACTGAACTCCAAAAAGCACCTCGTATCACTCTCAGAACCATTCTAAAGTTGGCACAAACAGTGTTCAAGGCACTGTACATAGTCCCAGGATCTCAAACTGAGCAGCTTGTAGGTCCACCAGCATCAATAAGGAAGTCTAAGAAGCCTGCTGAACTCTGATAACAGGTACCAAGCTAGTGGTGGTGAACTCCAACAGAATTCAGAGTCAGCAAGAGAGAACATCACAACACATCTGAATTTTCAGATCACTTAACAAGTTGTTGTTCAAACCTTGAATCTTATATACTTAACATACAAATCAAGTCAAATGAAGCTATTCCACAAGCTCAGATGCCTTAGTACCAATCAAGATTTAAGATTGCCACACATCAGCAATACATCAAACAGATTCGTGAACTATTTCCAAAAGATTTTAGAGAGCTATGAATGATAGTGTAGAATTCATTGTAATTCAGCTCAGAAGTAGGTGTCATTAAGCACTGCAATAATAGGAGCTTTGATTCAAATTGTTACTGGCCATAATCAGCATTTAGAGTCAACACTAAATAGGTTTACAATTCAGAATTCCAGAATTCAAATCCATTAAAACATCATACTTTGAATCATGAAAAACTTGAGGAGCAAGGCGCATCAAGTGGCAACGAAAGATCAGGTAGTTCATTTAGATTTGTACTGATCCAAATCTCGCAATAGAAACTTGATACGTAACATGTTGGAATTTATACATCAATCCAAACTTTCTCAGCAGCAAGTTTTAGTTTCCTAAATTCAACTTTAGAAACCAGCTCCTTGAATGTTAGTTTTAGAATTGAAAGTCTGAAATAGTTCCGGCCTGAATCATGAAGAGTTTACAGAGGTTATAACAATATTTAGCACTGAATTATCAGGAGCCTCAACTAGAATAGTTTCTGGTTAGAAACTTGATAATTTCTATACTAAATTTCAGAGTTGCAGTTTCAGAAATCAATGAAGTAGAAGATTTGGCAAGGAATGATACCCCAGTTGACAATTAGAGAACAAGATCTCTACCTAAACTTTTTTTTTTCTGATTAGAGAGTTGTGACAAGAACTTGGCTTCCCAGAGACCAGATTTACATCCAATCTCAAAGAATTTATGCAGATTAGGTGCAGAGAATCAAATAACAGTTTCAGGCTTCAGTTTCAGAAATTCCTAGTTAATGGAGTTTCAGAGTGAATCATGAAGAGGAGAGCTTAGCAAGGGCTCTCATTTAGCACTAGAATAGTTGGAGCGTCAATCCGAAGTAATGCTGAGCAGTTGGCACAAGAGAAAAATGCTTATCAATTGGAGGACACTTCATTCATATTTAGAGATCATCACCACTACAAATGAATTATCTTCACTAGAAATCTGATTAAGGCATGGACTTTCCAGCAGCTTTCCCTCTCTAAATCCACCTTCCATTATTCTTAGCAAATTTTTTTTTTAGTACAATTCCTATAATTTCTACAACTGCAGTGCCACACTAGCAAACATCTAAATCAAAAGCATTTGTTTCTGGAATCAGAAATCAAATTCAGGCATTCAGATTCAATGAATCAAATTCAATCTGTAATTCTGAATAACTGCTTTATTGAATTTGAAATTTGGAGCTGAATGTAGGAGTTGCATCCAATTGTAATTCCAGTCTTTGACCAACCACAACTTCAAGTGAAACTTCTATTCTTTTAGTGACAACTGGTGTTTTCTTCTTTCTAAGCTTGCCATTAACCAGTTCCTTAATTTCCTTGAATTTAATTTCAGATTTTGATTCTTGGATTAGTTGTTGTTTCAGAATTCAAATTCCATAAAATTCCAAATTTTTAACCATGGGAAACTTAGACAGAGGGGAACACTGCTTATTAATGAGAATACAAGGGTTTACTTGAGCTTTTCATTTACAAGAATGTGTATAAACAACCTGGATATACAATAGTTCCTTCAGTTTCAGCTTTATTGACTTAGTTCCTGAACCTTGGAAACTCATTTCTATTTTTTTTTTCTTAACCTTAGTGTCAAACTTCTAAATAGCTGAAAATTTGTAAGAGCTACTAGCAATTAACTCAAGGTTCAGAATCCCCTACAACAGAAGCCATACAATTCAGAAATTTCCATTCCATCAATCTAGAATCTAAACTCAGCACCTCCAAGACATTTATGCTATTGTTGTTATTTGTTTCATTTTTTTTTTTTACTAGGGGCTGCATCTCAAGGATTGGCATATCACCTCTATAATAAACTATGAGACACAAAATATGTTGCATGAAGATACATTAGAGATCTTACATATGTGCAATCATTGAAATAAGAAAGCAATAGCAACAGAACAACTCAAGCAACTAGAACAAGGTAAATCTAATTCTTTGTAACAATCCAGTGCATCAAAACCAACCCTAAGAAAACATGGTTATATCACTATCCTTGATCACCCACTGTTTGATATCACATGTATGCATCCACAAACCATCCCAACCATGAAATTAATCACATTTTTAGTAACCATAATTAAACCAATAAAGTCCTTAAATTTTTATCCAATTTTCAATTTAAACAATTTATCATCAAACAGAACCTCAATATATTACCTATCCAAATCAATGTCCTCTCAATCTCCTCACAATTAGCCTTGTATGACTAATATTTACAAGATCAAAATATCTTTATAAGTCACTATCAGCACACAATTACAATAACGTAATCTCAGTCACATTCCAAACTAATCAATCAATAGGTCCTTTTGTTATAATAAACGTCAAATTATTTTCCCCAACCAAAACAAACCTAGCCAACAACAAAGGAATACAGGTAAGAGTCTACCTGATTTACCTCAATTACTAACAATGTATCTAATTGCATCACTAATCATCAACACCACAATCGATACCTTTGTGATCAATTTCAACAACTACTCCCAACAAAGGGGTTGTGAGATGATCGACTATGAGACTAAGGCAAAGGGATTTTACTCCAAGCTACTCCAAGCTCAGACCAAATCGTATGGAGACTAAGTCGGCACTTCACAAGAGAGATTATGAGATCATGAGGCGTAGTCCACCACACACATTGGGAAATATTTAGAGGCACAATTGCATGTATTATGCTGAACAGAAGCGTGACAAATAAACTTCTTGTGCTCCCAACAAGTAATGACAATTTCTTATCTGATCATAATTTCAATAAGACAATATTTAACCATTAGTTAACCGTTAATTATATTTAGTAAAATCTCAGTTAATTTTCAAAATATAACACTCATATACTTCGACAACAAAATTTAAAGCTCTTTTATATCTTCTTTATCTCATAATTTAATTTTAACTTCCTTCAGTCGGGGAATAATTCATGCTACTCTAATTATTCCAAAAGCTAATGCCTTAGTTTTTTTCCATCTCTTCTTTTTCTCATGTTATCCCTAACAATCCTCAAACATCTTATAATTATTTTTTTCTCCAACAAACTTCTTGAGCCTTGCTCTCCTTGGTCATTGTCCCTCATTGGTCCTCAAACATCAATTTGATGTTGGAAGGCCACCCAACTTGATATGCATAACTCCCTACGCATTGATTGACATATGACCTGATTATGATCTTTAGAATCTATTTAATCCTTGTGAGAGAACTCCTTAAGAACCTTTAGTCCTTTATTGACATGTTGGAAAGATCCAATAAATACACAATGTAATCTTCCCTCATAGTTAATAAATCTGAATTAAGTCAAAACGCGCGACCTTTAATTAAAGTCTCTTGCCAAAGAGAATGATGCAGAAGCATCTAGCAACACGTATTTATGATATAAAATGTAAGATCATAAATCAGATATCACCCAAATCCTTATCAAACACCACTACAAGAGTCATAATAAAATCATGGGTTTAGGGTTTAGGGTTTAGGGTCTGTCTCTGAGAGACAGGCTCAACCTTAGTAGGCCCCTCTGGTGGCTTGATCATCAGAGATTCGAACGTCCTCTTACGTGGCCGTCCTGCACCACGTCTCCGTGCAGGAGCATGTTTTCCTCGAGTCATATCTGAAACATTATTACCAAGTATTACCAAAGGTATACAGTTCCTAAATTAGACATTTTACCTATTGTCGTCTGGAGATGTCCTGTCGCCGCTAGTCCCAAACATGACCTTGTCGCAATAACGACTCTAAAACAAAAATCCGAAGCACCAAAACCGAAAGGCATTGCATATTTTTTTCTCTGATACCGAAATAAATTGGTATCAGATAAACTCCGAAAATCCATTAACACCAAAAGTCTCGAAAACCTCCACTCTGATACCAAATAAATTGTCATGCCCCGGAAGACGGCTGCCCGAAAATTTCGACAGCATCTTCCCTATAACAATTGTCATTTCCCTGAATACATATATATCATAAAGCCTACCTGGCCACAATAAGGCCTACACGGTCATAATCCATACATGACAAAATACATAACAAGAATTAAACTACTTGAATAAGGTCCACAACCAGTATTCTATAACATGCACAACAAAACCAAAACATGAATACGAAAATCCACACGGTATAAAGCAAGTTCTGAAACGTAGATACTAATAACGTAAACAAAACCAAAATAGTCGAATGCAAATCGACGGGGGACTAGCAGCGCGACTCTCCAGACAGACGTCAACCTGAAAAGAATAAAATCAACGGGATGAGTTCAAGAAACTCAACGGATATCTCGCAGATATGTATAATAAGCTATCTAGCAGTAATAATCATGTCAGTACAGTAAGAAATGCACACTGAAACTACGGAAAAGATGTACATACCAGAATCATCTATACCAACACAATGGCACGAACCATGTAAATAGATACACGGTCACCAAAGCAAATGCATAAAGCCTCCTGTATGTGCATGTCAAACATATGCAGCAAACAAAATATAGCAAGCAATAATAAATGCAATCCATACAGTATGCACATGATGCAATGACATAATCACCCTTGACGTCAGTCAGCCACCGTCACCGACAATGGTGAGGTCGAGTGGGTAGGGCTATGACAACTGTGCACTCTGGCGTCATTGCTCCTGCGTGACCGAGTGGACAGGATGCTGACGGAGTACACCTATCCTCCTACCGCAAGTATATGGGGGAGCATAGCTCTCATCTCGTCTCACAGTAAAAAGGAGGGATCCCTGTAATACTACCGCGCTGCGACACCACTACCCCTGAGCGGCCGAGTGGAGCCCTGACAAAACAACTGCACACACCCTCCTGATGTACCACTAACTCGTGAGTGGCAATGTGCGCAGATCATGTAACTAACGACGGACTCAGACTACAAAGGAGTCGATGATCGCTAATATGCAATCATGCAAGGATGGTGTATGACACTAATGCGTGCAATATCTACCAATCTATGCCCAATAAGGAAACAGTATATCACTACTCTGATGAACATATATATATAAAGAGCAAGTATCAAGATGATATGAAACCTAGACCAGTAATAGATATAAATGATATACAACATGAAACAAGTAGTAACATACCATGGCAGATATAAAAGCATAAAATTACTACTAGCTATAGCAAAACTATACACATCAAAATGACATATCTCAAAGATAAGTCGAGATACCCGCCTTTCAAAGTAGTTCGTGTAAGAAAAGAACCTCCGTCTAGAAGTCCGGTAGCAGGTCAATATCCTGTAACACGGGACTTAAACTTAGCTATTTACATATCAAGGTGATTAGCTAATGAAAAATTTAAATCGTATAAAGTCCGATCCTAGATATTCCTATTCATTTAATTAACCCTTAATTAAATGACAAACTCCTAATTATAATACCTATTGTAATTGCCCATAATTATGAGATTTGCCTTTGGTTTAGGAATTCTCTCGATTACTTATCCTCATGTTCAAAGCAATGTCTTATGTTTATTCCTTTCAAAATGATGAATTACATCACTGATTAATTTTCAAGATTTTTCCTTGTTAGAAGGACTACCCAACTTTCTCTTTTCAACCAAAAGAAAACCACAATTTAGTTTAAATGAAATCATGCTCAAATGGTTGAACCGTATAAACTACAAAAATGACATTAATAACTTCCAATTGGCAATATTCCACCACGCCCATTGTATCATATGAAACACATCACAAAAATCTCTCAAATTGAGCTAAGGCATAAACAACACCGTAAAAGTTCATACATGAGTACTAAGCATGAAGTCGTTCTTTACCTTAATGATCTTTTTGATCTATCTACCCAATAGTTGGTGATTCTTAGAGGCTTGAAGATACCTGCTAAACAGCAAGCTCCGATTATAAATTTGAAAACCGAATCAAAAGATAGGTAAGGGGGTCTCATCAACAATGAAATCCTTACCATTCCAAGCGAGACAAGAGATGCCGGAATAGAAGTCTTCCTCCTCAACGACTGTGGACTCCTACTCACGGCCAGGGGACAGTGGCGACGGCTCTATCAGAGGACTCCGGCGTTCCTCTTCCCCACACGGCGGCAAAACCTGGGCGGAGCAGAGCTGATGGAGGAAGGAGGTGCGGCGGCAGTGGGTTGCGGCTAGGGCACAGAGGAGAGGGAGAGGGAGACGGTGTTGGCTCCTTCTCCACGCGGCGGCGCCCGATCCGTGACCGACGGGCCGACGCTTCCCAAGATCGGGAATGGAGGAAGCAACGTCGGCGGCGGCGACCTCCCTCAGGTGAGACAGAGCGGCTGTCCGAGTGACAGAGCGGCGGACAGCCGAAGAAGGAAAGCGGCAGCCGGGCGGTGGTGTCCTTCACAGAGGAGAAGGGAAAGGCGCCGGGCGGCGTCTCAACGCGGTGACAGCAGCGTCGGGCAAAGGGGAAAATCGCGGTTTCACGCGGTGTCATGCGGCGTCTCCCTCCCTGGTTGCAGGCGATGAATTGAAGGGGAAGAGGAGAGGGCGTCGGTTTCAAGAAGGGAAAACGGTCGCGGGTGGCTGGAGAAAGAAATCGCGCCGTGTAACGGAAGAAGAACGGGCGGAAGAAGGAAAGTCGGGCGCGGCTAGGGGGAAGAAGAAGAATCGGGGTTACTGTATTCCTAACGGGCTAACGGAGTTTTAAACCCGAATCCAATAATCCTATATATATATATATATATATATATATATATATATATATATATATATTATTATTATTACCGTACTTTACAACTATACTTAGTTAAATTTTGAAAATTTATTTTAAACTAATTTTTTTTATAATGCTATTCACTCCTGTCTCATACTTTTATTTATATATTACATAAAAGTTTTGATAATATGAAATGTATCTATCTATATCATGATAAAATTGAATTATAATATTATACATGAAATATTTTATATATAATCAGTACATTTAAATATTTTATTAATTAGGTACGTGTTGATGGTAGTACTTAATCATTTGTATTATTATTTTAATGACATGTTTTTATGTTGTTCCAAATTTATCTAATCATTTTAATTAATATATTATCTCCTTTGGGGAAACTGATAACCCCTTTCCTAACATACCACCATATTTGGTATGTACTTTTTCTAATATTAAATATTTTTAATTACATAAGAATTGTAACCATTATTATTTAGTATATTTTATATGAATTATTGTTATGGCAATTATTTTACCAATAATTTTTATATTGATCCAATTTTTTAAATTAATTTAAAATTTTTAATGGATAGTAATAACAACGACTTTTTTTTTTTGAAGGGAGTGTCGGTTACCGTCTCGGTGCCGGTGCCATGTCAGCCAGCGGTGCTGACTAGACGAGGGCAAGGAGAGGGTACGCGTGTCGGCGGTGGTCTGCATAATGTCTCCTTCATGCTTCGCTCGCACCAACCCAGACTGAGGTAAACGCAAATCAGTGCTGTCGCGCACTCGTTCGCGTGCGACGTCCCACTTATGCTCACTCCGTTTCTGCGACCGTTTCTCGGTTCTCGCTCTCCTTTTATCCTCCACCAAACGCCCTTCACCATATCCACGCTGCACGCCCTCGTGCCCTATATATACGACAGCCATCCCTCCCTCCCCGTCTCCATGCCTTAATTACTGCGACCCAATTGCACCCTTCGACTCTGTTCCTACTTCCTCTGTCAGTTTCTTCTACCTCTTCCTTTTGTCTTCGAGTGTATACTTCTATCTGATGGATAGCCAAGCCGATGCGAAGGACCAGTGCCGCCATGCCAAAGATGATGCAGACGCATGCAAATGGTACGAAGAGGAGATTGACGACGATCTCAAGTGGTCTTTTGCTTTGAACAGGTAGCTGATCGGTTCTTTTCACTCCACAACCCTATTCTAGTTTAAGTTTCATGAAGCTTATATATATCCATGCTTTAAATTGGACTCATCAGTGTGCTGCATAAAGGGACCAGCAAGTACCAAGAAATAGCTCTTATTGACACCAAACGTTTCGGCAAGGTTTGCATGATTTGATAGTCTTCTCCTCTTTTCGGTTCACCCTTCTGGATCTTTTCTAGTCTGTTTCCTTCAATTTCTTCTGCGTGCTGTAAGGTTTTGGTGATCGACGGAAAGATGCAGAGCGCCGAGATCGACGAGTTCATCTACCATGAGTGCTTGATCCATCCCTCCCTACTTTGCCACCCTAAGTCTGTCCTTCCTCTGTTTGGACATGCACGCAGTATTTTCGTATTTTAATCGTATCTATTGAACTTGCTAAGTCATTTCTGATTTCTGCATGCAGCCCCAAGACGGTGTTTATTATGGGAGGAGGAGAGGGATCGGCAGCGAGGGAAGTCCTCAAGCATCGGACTGTAGAGAGCGTGGTGATGTGCGACATCGACGAGGTTTCTGTCAGATAATCTCTAGCTCTTACTTAATGCCCATGCGTCATGCGTGTGGTTGATCATGATTTGTGTGTGTCTGATGAAACTGGCAGGAGGTGGTGGATTTCTGCAGAAAGTACTTGACAGTAAACCAAAGCGCATTCGGAGACAGCAAGCTCTGCCTCATCATCAACGACGCCAAGTAAGATTTAAGACCCAAATTATTGTTCATTTAATTTAATAAATAATATCTATGGGATTGTTCTAGGGCTGAACTTGAGAAGAGGGAGGAACAGTATGACATCATAGTGGGTGACTTGTCTGACCCTATGGAAGGAGGACCATGCTATCAGCTTTACACTAAATCCTTCTACGAGCAAATTCTGAAGCCGAAGCTGCGGCATCAAGGCATCTTTGTCACTCAGGTCTCTCACCCTACATATTCAGTGTAAAGCGATCCGACAACCTATTTGATTATTTATTGTAATTAGGCTGGACCAGCTGGTGTTCTCACCCACAAGGAAGTCTTCTCTTCCATCTACAACACCTTGAAGCATGTCTTCAAATGTATGGTGTGTTCATTGTACTTAATTAGCACAAGTTAGTCCGAACTTATAAATTCATGCATTCTCTACAGATGTGGTTGCCTACACGACTCATGTCCCTTCCTTTGCTGATACGTGGGGATGGGTTATGGTAAGTTGTATCTCTTTGACAAGTGCTTAATTTTTCGCATACTTTCGTGCGTAAAAACAGTGAAAACTGCCTTCTTTTATTGGTTGTTGACGAAGGCATCGGATGAGCCTCTGGTGATGGATTCCCGTCAGATTGATGAGAGGATTGGTGAAAGAATCAATGGAGAGCTTCTCTACCTAAACGGCGAGTCGCTGGTATCTTCCACCACCATGAACAAGAGCGTCTACACGTCGTAAGTATCCCATTGCAAGCCCGTTAATTTTTTTCTCTTTGTGATCCAAAAGATCGATGGTCTTCTTGTTCTTGTTTAATCTGAACAACCGACGCAGTCTCTTGAACGAGACGCATATCTACACAGAGGAGAACGCGAGATTTTTGTACGGACATGGAAAGGGTTGGTAGGCAGAGACGGCCAGGCGACGAGCACTGCGCTATCCTAATTCATGCTCGGAATCAAAGTCGCCGGCCAGTTGAAGTGTTCCTTTAATTTCCCTGTGCGAGCAAATAAAAAAGCAGTGGTAAACTTGTCAATGAAATCAATAAGTCTTCTAGTGATGTTGACTAGGGCTTGTACTTAAAGGAAAATAAAGGGAAAAAACAATTAAAATTTTGTGTGTGTGATTGTTTCCCTCGCATTATTTAGTTTTTCTTTCATAAATATTTTATGCTTTCTTTTGTATTCTTAAAATGAATTAGCGTTGGAATGAACCAAGGCCCTTTAATTAGCTATGGTTTTGTCAACGTCTAGACATATATGATCAAATGAAGGACATGGACCAAATATATCCCTATATGATAAAATGAAGGACATGAAGAACAGTAGTCTCGTCTGATCATAAGTTGATTCACACCAAACTAGAATTACTCGGGGTTTCCTCCATTACTCGTGTAATTTAATATTAGTATATTAATTTTTCAATCATCTAGAGAAATTAGTTTATATTAAAATCGATTTTCAAGATAAATTATGTACGTCCCTACTTGATCTCTATATTATTATAAGGTATAATGCTCACCCTGCTAACTCTTACGCTCTGTTTGGATGGGGTGAGGGAAGGTTCATTAACGGAAGGGGAAGGGGAAGGGGAAGGGAAGGGAAGGGAGGGGGAAGAGAAGTAACCTTGTTTGGGAAGAAAAAAAAAGTTTATGTGGAAGGAAAGGAAAGGAAATAGAAATTAAATATATAGAAGGTCAAAAATAACCTCCATTTCTTCCCACCTCCTCGGCGATAATAATCAGCAGAACAGATTTCTTCCCACCTCCTCGGCGAGTACAAGCAGCAAAACAGAGCAGAGCAGGAAGAAGAACCAAAAGGTTGAACTTTGATCAGCAGGTGAGGTGCGCTTCTGAAACCCCTTCTCCTTCCAGTTTGTTTCCCCTTCCGAAACCACGAAAATCAGAATATGGAGTCGCTGCTGTCCTTGAGCCTTTCCTCCATGTGCTGGCCCTGTAGCGTCACTAGCTCCGAACGCTCCAATCCTACTTTGCTTTCCAGCGGAAGGCCTGTAATTCAGCGGAGGGAGCAACAAAGGTCCTAATACCAAGCTTGCCGGAGGAGGCCGATGGCAGCGCGAGTTCGTCTCCGATCAGCAGCTTCTTCTAGGAGTGGAAACCCAACATCGCGGTCCACTACGAGAGATCTGGCTCTCACAACGTCGGCGCCCCTGCAGTGCTCTTCCTCCCTGGCTTCGGCGTTGGCTCCTTCCACTTCGAGACCAAGTTCAGCATTTCGTCGTCCTCTCCGTTCCCGTGCCGGTGCCGCGCTTCCGCCGCCTCGATTTAGAAACGATGGCAAGAGATCGATTTAGATTTAGAAGGGTAAAATTGGAAGATACCTTTAATATTTTTCTTCCCCTTCCTTACACCCCAATTTGGGGTGTAAGAAATTGTGCCTATTCATGGGCATGGGAGGGGACAACTTCCCCTTCTTTCCCCTTCCCCTCCTTACCTCACTCCATCCCAAACGGAGGTAAAATTTTTTTTTTCCCCTTCCTTACCTTTCCCTCCCTTTCCCTCACGTCCTCCCAAACAGGGCCTTAATAGATGAATGTTTAATCATGATAGACTAAACAAGAATCATACATATCATGGATAAGAAGAGAAATAATGTATTAAACTAGTCAAACAATCTTACTCCATAATCTTAAAATTAGAGAAACTATTTTTTCATGATGGAGTTACAATTCGAAAACATCAAGGAGATTGTTCTACAAAATATAATATGAAGATAAGTTTTGGAAGAACTCTGTTTGTAGATGATGTCAATAGCTCCGGAAGAACTCCAAGTGTGCTCCTTGATTGACAAAATGGCTAGATGATGCAAGGGCGATGCAGGAAGAGTCAAATTTTTAACGGATTATAATTTTTGACTCGGATATCAAACGAGACACGATCGGTTTCTAATTGAAACTCTTTCAAATATCTCTATTCATTATTAAGTGAAACCTGTACCAATCCACTTTCGAGCCCATTAGACATCTTTAATGCCTTTTCAGAGGCTCCAAATATTTTTTTCACTATTTATAGTAATTTTTTATTTTAATTTGAGGGTATTTTTGACTTTTTCAAACTAGGGGTTGATTTATGGTCTATTTATACGCAAGTTTAGTTGTTTTCAAATGACTTTTGATTATTGAATAAATTTTCTTTTTCAGCAAAAATCCTAGAGACGGCGGTGTAGCAACTTCTCTTCATTTTTCCAACTTCTCATGTTTGTTTTCTCTACAATTTTTCTCTAATCATTCACCTCCAGAATAATCATTATTCTGTCCTACGTTAATTGGTATCACAGCGCATCAGATCCAATAGAAGATCGTCGTGATTGTGGTCACAATAGGCAGGTTCCAATGGAGGAAACCCAATGCCATGATCATAGCATTCAGAATGTGACAATTGAGGATTTGTAAAGGCAAATCGCAGAATTAACCCAATGTTTGATGGCGCTGGATTTTGAAGATCAAGAGATCTATGACCGTGATTTTGCATGTGCCTTCGACAACCCTTACCACAACCATGATAAGGCCTCAAAGCGTCAAGGTCGAGAGGAACAGTATATAGACTTCGATTTTTGAATTGATCTAACTGAGTTTTCAGGAATATTACAAGCAGAGGATTCTTTTTTATTGTAAGGAGGTGCCCAATTAGGTGAAAGTGAAATTGGTTTCTATCAGACTCAAGGATCGAGCATCTGCGTTGTAGGAACAGTTGCAGCACTCACGAGAGAAACAAGGTAAGATCAAGATCATTAATTGGGAGAAGATGAAGAAAAAGATGAGAGGCCACTTTCTTCTTTTGGGCAACACCCAAGCTCTGTTTCAGTGATTTCACATACTGAGGGGTGCAAGATCGGTCGATAATTATATAGAAGAGTTCTACCAATTGATTGCCCAAAATAACTTATCTGAGACCGAGGAGTAGATGGTGACACGATACTTAGGGGGTTGTGCCAACCCTTGCAAAATGTCATCAGTCTTCATTTGTTGTGGATGGTTTCAGAGGCCTAACATCATGCACTAGTTGTTGAAAAATAGCAGAATCAAAATCAGTGGTTAGAGGTGACCAAAACAATCGACCACTCTGACCACAAATTAATTCTAAGGCCTCTATCAGGTGTTATTGTTGTGGTGAACAGGGGCACAGGGCAAACAAATGCAAGACACTTGCTTCTGCTGATCAAAAAGACACAAATTTATTGATTGAGGAAGGCATGTGTTCTAGCTAAATACCATAGAAAATCAAGCCACCGGTCAACACACGGGTTGACGTATATGCTCCCCGGAGCTAGTCGCTAGAAAGGATGAAAGAACCTGAAAAACACTCAAGAGAGAATTAGAATGGCACTGCGTGTGAATCAGGACAAGTCACTTGATGCTCAAGTTAGAGTTTTGTGAGAGAAATGAGATTAAGGACTTGAAAAAATTAGGATTCTGTGTATGCATACCTGTGTCCATGGGTATGGGTAACCTTTTATAAAGTTGTTAATGTATTCAATCTCTAAAACAACAATGTTTGTTTAAGATATATTCCGAAATACATGCTTCTATTTATGGTATACTCTGATATACACAATTTAATTGTCCATGTCTTCCGAGATATTTTTCTCATTCTTCGAAGGAAACAATCCTGGAGTTTCCTAACCTTACAGATGAATTGACTTTATGAGTCCCATCTAGGATTGAATGAGGAAAGACTTGAGACCAAGATTAGGTCAGCGCATGAGACTGAGGTAAGGCCGAGCAGAGATTGAGATCGGCACATGAGACCGAGGTAAGGCCGAGCAGAGATTAAGGTCGACACATGAGATCGAGGTAAAGCCGAGTAGAGATTGAGGTCGGCACGTGAGACCAAGTAAACACCAAGGTTAGGACCCGAGATCGAGATGAGGTCGGTGCCTGAGATCCAGTAGACACCGAGGTCAGAACCTGAGAGATGAGGTTGTCACACAAGGCCAAGCAGATACCGAGGTCAGGACCATAGATCGGGATGAGGTAATTGGTGCATAAGATCCAGTGGCACTGAGGTTAAGACTCGAGGTTGAGATGAGATCAGCATA
This sequence comes from Curcuma longa, assembly GCF_044706935.1. NCBI lineage: Eukaryota > Viridiplantae > Streptophyta > Magnoliopsida > Zingiberales > Zingiberaceae > Curcuma > Curcuma longa. Next base: position 2,755,983 of record NC_133870.1, on the reverse strand, counting down.
TGAAACTAAGCAAACGTCGAGGTCGGGACCCGAGACTGAGGTTACTAACGGATCACCCTTTGAGGTTTGTCTAATCCTTCTTGATCTTTCCTAATAGCTCTACATCATTCCAAATCTAGGGCTACGTGGTAGCTTTGGGCTTTCATCGTATCAATGTGGAAGATGAGGAGGCAATTGGTGAACTGGTGTATGATGATGATAAAGCTGACGAGGTGCTTTATAGTGATGGTCATGAGACTTTAGTCATTCACAAGAGTCTGCCAACTCTCAAGAAAAATTTGGGAGATGATTGGTTGAGAACCATTATATTCCACACTACCTACACAATTACGGATAAAGTTTGTAAAATTATTATTGACAGTGGTAGTTGTTAGAATGTTGTATCCGATGAGGTTGTCCAAAAATTATAGTTGAAGGAAGACCACCATCCTAAGCCATACAAGTTGTTGTGACTGAACAGATACAGTGAGATAATAGTAGTTAGACGATGCCTTGTATCATTTTCTATTGGCAGCAAATATTTTGATAATCATTGGTGTGATGTGGTGGCCATGGATGCATGTCATGTATTGTTGAGGTAACCTTGACAGTATGATCGTAGTGCTATTCATACTGGACGAAAGAATACATATACTCTTCACATCAAGGGAAAGAAGATTGTGTTGGTGCCACAGTGGAAAAGAACTATTCCAATTTTAGTAGCCAAGAATACTAATTTCCTTCCTATCTCTAAATTTATAAATGAGATAAAGCCTAGAGACGTAGTCTATGCTTTGCTGCCTTATCGGAACGATGTCATGGCCATCAATGCAGATTTATCAGCAGAAGTACAATAGTTGCTAGCAGATTTTATCGAGCCAATATCAAAGGATCTTCCTCCTGGACTACCACCTATGAGAGATATCCATCATTAGATTGATCTTGTTTCGGGGTCGATTTTGCCTAATCAACCAACATATCACCTTAGTCCTAAGGAGGCCGAAGAGTTGCAGTGCCAGGTGGTAGAATTATTAGAAAGGGGTTATATCCGTGAAAGCATTATCCCTTGTGTAGTTCCTACCCTACAAGTGCCAAAGAAAGATGGTTTGTGGTATATGTGTGTTGACAATCGATCCATTAACAGGATTATAGTTAAGTACAGATTTTCAATCCCCTGCTTGGATGATATGTTGGAGCAGCTATTCAATTCTAAGGTCTTCTCAAAAATTGATCTTAAAAGTGGATACCACTAAATCAAAATAAGGCTTGAGATGAATGGAAGACCGCGTTTAAGATACAACATGGGTTACACGAGTGGATGGTCACACCTTTTGGATTGTCAAATGCACCCATCACATTCATGAGGTTCATGCATCAGATTTTGTGGCCTTTTATGGAAAAATTTATAGTGGTCTACAATCTGGCGTGGGCATCACACTTTGTTCATATCTGTATTGTTTTTGAAAAGCTGAAGATGGCGTGCTTATGTGTCAACAAGAAGAAGTGTTCCTTTTTTACTACTTCGATATCTTTTCTTATCTTTATTGTGTCTATTGATGGTGTTCACACAGATCAATTAAAGATAGATGTAGTCTTAGAGTGGCTTCAGCCCAGGACTTTACATGATATCAAAAATTTCCATTGATTGACTTCTTTCTATCACCGATTCATCAGAAACTTTAGCACTCTGATTACTCCCATCGCCGAGTATCTTAAGGGGCATGATTTCTAGTGGTCTGAAGAGCCATAGGCTAGTTTTCAACTAGTCAAGAAGAAGATAATTGAGGCACCAGTTCTGGCAATTCTTGATTTTGACCAATTGTTCGAGATAAATTGTGATGCATCCGACATTGGTATTGGGGGTGTGCTAAGTCAGTCTGAGCATCCAGTTGCTTTAATTTCTTTAGTGAGAAGTTATTTGGATCCAAGAAGAATTATTCTACCTACGACTTGGAGTTATATGTCATTGTTCAATCCTTGAAATATTGGTGTTACTACCTAGTACAGAAGGAGTTCATTCTGTTTACTGATCACAAAGCCTTGAAGTATATTAATGGTCAACACAAGTTGAGTAGGTGGCATACTAAGTGGTAGCTTATTTGTAGGTGTTCACCTTTACGCTAGACACCAAACAAGGAGCTTGAACCATGTTGCAGATACCTTAAGCCATCACTTTTTATTACTTACCACTATGAGTATCAAGGTTGGAGCCTTTGAGGTTTTCACTGACATGTACACAACTGATCCTTCATTTGGGAGGATATTCTAGGAGGTACAAGACGGTCACAGTCATGATTTTATTTTACATAATAGTTATTTAGTTCATGGATTACAATTGTATGTTCTAGATTGTTCACTGAGGCAGCAGTTTATCAATGAGCTTCATAATGAGGACCACTTTGGTCATGATAAGACACTGACTCTTATCTTTGTTGATTTTTATTGGCCCAAGTTGACCAGTGATGTTGCTCACTTTGTAGACTGATGTTATGTATGCCAGCGATCTAAGAGAACTCTAAGCAATGCATGCTTGTACACTCCTTTACCTATTCTTGAAGCTGCTTGATTTGATGTCAGCATAAATTTTGTATTAAGTTTACCCCACACCTAATGAACTTCAGATTATATTCTAGTTGTGGTTGATAGGTTTTCGAAGATGATATATTTTATAGCTTACAGAAAGACTATGAATGCTGTCTGAATTGCCCATCTTTACTTTAAGAAGATCGCGTGTTTACATAACATTCCTAGATCTATGACTTTAGATCGTAATACAAAGTTTATCAGTAGGGAAAATTGGGAGCATAGTTAAACTTTAGCAGTGCTTATTACCCCCAGACAAATGGTTAAACTGAGGTGGTGAATCAGAGTTTAGGCAATCTTCTAAGGTGTCTGATAAAAACTAAGCTAAAGCAGTAGAATTTAGCACCTCAAGTAGAATTTGCCTATAACAGATCAAGAAACAGAACCACAGGTTTGAGTCCTTTTGAGATTGTCTATGGATGGAACCCATTCGGGGTGCTAGATTTGGCCCCTGTCTCCTATATAGGATGATTTAGTCCTAAATCAAAGGAGATGACAGAGCATCTTCAGGGCATTCATGAGCAAGAAATTGGTTATTCATGAGAGCAATACTAAGTACAAGACTTGGGTCAGCATTCATCATTGTCAGGTACTTTTTGATGTTAGTGATTATGTTTGGATCGTATTGACTCGTAATCGTCTCCTGACTAGCAAGTACAATAAACTTAAAGATCGAAAAATTGGACGGTGTAAAATACTATAAAAGATCAATGACAATGCATACATGTGTTTTTCGAGTCACTTGAAGACTTTTGACATCTTTAATGTGAAACACTTAAGTCATTATTTGGTTGATACTAATGATACTTCTATGAACTCGAGGATGAGTTCTTTTTAACTTGGGGTGACTGATGCATGGGTGACACAAGAGGAGTCAAACTTCAACATAACATAACTTTTGACTTGAGTATCAGAACAAGGCACGATTAGTTTCTAATCGAAGTACTTTTAGAGATCTCAATTTGGTACTAAGTGGAACCCATACTAACTCGCTTTTGGGCCCATCAAATATCATTTAGTGTCTTTTCGAAGACTCTGAATATATTTTCATTTTTTATTTTTAGGATTTGAGGATATTTTTTACTTTTCAAGCTAAGATTTGTTTAGGGTCGATTTATATGCAAATTTAGCTATTTTCGAATGACTTTTGATTATTGAATAAAATTTTCTTTTTCAACAAAAACCTTAGAGACGGCAGTGCGATGACATCTCTTCATTTTTTTCAACTTGTCATACTTTTTTCTCTATCATTCTCTTTTAATCTTTCGCTTCCAGAATAATCACTATTCTATTCGATGTCACTAGACTCCTTTGATCTCTTTGAAGATAGCTCTCTCCCCTAGGTTTTTGTCGCAAACCCTTGGATGCTTTTAGCCAACGCCTCCTATGTTCGTTTATAGCTTTCAAAAATTACCAAGTCTTCAACTAATTCCCAAAAAATTAGGGCCAAGCCGTGTTCCATGTTGAAACTTCTTCATTGAATCCACAATGTTGAACATGATCGTGTCAAGTGACATGGCCAGCCAGTGTTCGGTGTTGGACTTGTTGATGCAGTCTTGTCCTGATTGTTGTTTTGATGTTGACACCGATTTAAGTTCATCGCTAAGAATTGAGTTCGGAGAGGGCTCGGTAGCTCGTTCTCCGGACTAGGTCAGAGAGGGCTCGGCAGCTCGTTCTCTGGACCGGTTGGAGTTGGAGAGGGCTCGGTAGCTCGTTCTCCGGATTGGGTCAGAGAGGGCTCGGTAGCTCGTTCTCTGGGCCGGACGAAGTCGGAGAGGGCTCGGTAGCTCGTTCTCCGGATTGGGTCAGAGAGGGCTCGGTAGCTCGTTCTCTGGGCCGGACGAAGTCGGAGAGGGCTCGGTAGCTCGTTCTCCGGACTAGGTCAGAGAGGGCTCGGTAGCTCGTTCTCGGTACCGGATATGGTCAGAGGAGATTCGTTAATCTACCTCAGGACCGGGATTGCAATCGGAGGAAGCTTGGAAGCGTATTCTCTGATTGTGTGATCAATTGGGGTTGGCATGGGTTAGACCCAAGCTAACTTACTTGTGCTTTGACTTAGGATTTAAAGTCTAAGTTGCTTTAATCGATCAGTGAGTCGATTACCCAAGAAGAGTTTGTTTAATCGACCAAATGATCGATTACTGAACCTACTGTTATCGAAGTCAAAGTGTTAATCGATCAGGTGATCGATTACTAAACCTTCTGTGAATTCCGCGAATTGAACAGAACCGATTTTAATCGATCAAGTGATCGATTAAGGAACTTACTGTGAATTCCGCGAATCGAGGCTTAATCGATCGGGTAATCGATTAACAGGTTTAATGGGAAACTGAAGTTACGCGAGTTAATCGATCGGCTGATCGATTACCGTGTCTTAATCGATCGGCCGATCGATTAAGGAAGGAGGTAATCGATCAGTTGATCGATTACCAACGTTTCTGTGGTGAGTTTACGCTGTTTGATCGATTGTTTGATCGATTATACTTTATTACTGGCTCTTCTGATTTTTCTGTCATTGCTTCGCTAATTCTCTGATGTTTGCAGGTGGAGATTTGAATTTGATGAAGGGAAAGGAGAGTCAAGGTTTTGCTTTCCTTGTGCACAGGTTGATTAACTAGTAAAAACATATTGATTTCAGGAAAAAGACAAGGCAACGGCGTCTGAGCTGCACCGAGGATGATCAGATGATCAGTGCAGTGAACTCAGAGGGCGTTGGCTAAAAGGAGGAGAGGAAGAAGAGGAACGTATCGCTTATTCTGAAACCCTAACGAAGTGCTGTTGCTTGTGCTTGCGATCGTTGTGCTCACTGCTTCCTCGCGTTCACGACTTCCTTCTAAGATTTGGGCCTGAGGTGTGGTAAGGAGGTGTGCCTTGCTCTCGGGAAGATTCTTGAGGGAGTTGTTTCATTGATTGAGGCGGCACTGTAAGCTTCTCGTTTTACTTGCCTCAATTTTGATTTCCTTCTACAATCTCTACACTTAATTGTTATCCTTGAGATTGTTGTGGAGAGGTCACTCCACCGAGAAGGAGGTTCTATTAGCCGGTTTTCTTGCCGGGGTCTGATCTACCGAAGATCAAGGCTTCGTCCACCTCACGGACACGCCGAGGAGTAGGGGCAAGTTATCCCCGAACCTCGTACATCATTGTGTTCTTTTGATTTCGTTTTTATTGCTCTATTTTCCGCTGCACTAACAAATTCGTAGGAGAAATCGTTCAAAGTTCGTAAACAAGGCTATTCACCCCCCCTCTAGCCATCTACAAGTTCCAACAATAACGATGGTCCCCACCGAGGCTTTACCGACCTTAGTGAGGTGTCTCAAAAAAAAACTTGAATCCACATAGACAACAAAAATAGTAATTCACTATGGCAGATTATACCATCGCTATCTCCATGATAAAAAATAGTATGTGATATAACTCACTGAATATAGTGGAAGCAAGGGTTTCGGAGGTGAGTGGCCTTGGCCCTAGAGGAATCTTATCTATGTTCATTGGTGAATTCAGACCAAACATAGTGCACACTAAAATTATTGGACTCCCTCCTCTCCCCACCACTAGGAAACTCAAAGATCGAGTTAAACTATTTGAGGTCAATTTGATATTTGTTGTTAAACAGATGGAACGAAATGTGACCATTATCACACTCCTCCTTGTACAAGACACTAGTCTCGACAGAACTCGGAAACCAATATAAGTAGGATACTTCATATCTATGAATGTGGTCCATCCCACTTGTTCTAGCATCCAAAAAACATCATCCCTAAGTCCTTAGGCATTAAGCACATGATCATCCATATACCTAGTATTCACAATCTTACACCTAGAAAGCATATCATATCTCGATTTATGAAATTGATCATGAAAGATAATACCATAGGGGTTAGATTTGTTACCCTTTCCAATGATGTTCCTTTCCCTTTCGACTTTGAGCTTGAGCCTTCCCCTAATTGACGTTTTGAAGCCATTTGCACACCTGTATAAGAAAAAGGTAGAAAATCTTGAAGAAGTGGAAGGAAGAGCGGAGAAGGGAATAAATTAGGGTTGCTATGGAAAGAGGGATGTTGCAGAGAAGGTTGGAGAAAGGAAGAAATTGGAGGAGGAGAGATTTAGAGCTTGAGCGTGTTAGGGCTTTAAGAGAAAAGGGGTTGTTGTGAGGTAGAGGGAAAAGGAGACATTTGAAAAGTTTTTAGGGTTTGGAAAGGAGAGGAAGAAGCTATGAGGTTTAGAGGAAGAGATCTTGTATCAAAATATCAATTATCAAATCTCCATATTTATTCTTGTATGTCCTGGGCAAGTAAACAAAATGACAAATCAACCAAAACTCATCTCCCAAGCAATTGCCTAATAATACTTTGAAGATAGTAAAAAAATAATTATTTAAGGCCATCAAATCAAAATATTCATGAATCCAATTCTTACATTAATCCATAAGCATGGTGATTTCAATCAACTTGAATAGTTAAGAATGATGCATAAGTGTTTCCACTCTTGCCCTTACAACCATGTATGGAAATGAAGCTTCTCTCAATGTGACTCATAATATTTTACTATCATATGCTTATTATTTTCTATTTCCCCACCACTATAAATATATAGCATGCATGAATAAAAAAGGATTTATTAAGAATTGAAATGGAGTCAAAAGGTACTAAGTGAAACAAATAAAGTGGGTAAGAGAAAAGAAATCAATGAAAAAAATAGAGTATTGGAAGAATAAACTTGATGAGTTGACCAAATGATATATACAGAGGTACGTCTCCAAATATACTTCATCATGATAGGGAGTTTCAATATTGTACACTCTTTGCAAAATAACTTCATTCAGTGAGAAATGATGCTCTTCAATGAAGTCTAATGTGCTTGTACTTGGATGTCCGAAAATCTCTTCCTTACTGTTTTGCTAACTCATTGAAAATTCTTCAATATTCCTTGTTTCAAAATTCAGAAACTTTGTAGTCTTGCTAAGTAAATTTACAAATTCCACTCTAGTTTCAATTCATAACACTTGCCCTCCAATAACCTGAAAACATCCTTCCACGATCACACTTCTATTGATGACTGATCCTTAGGTATTTCGATTCAACTTCAGAAATTCAATTACAGTTCTCACATCAGCTTCGATCCATATTCCAAAATCAGATTCAAAGAAGCTCAGGAAGAACACCAAATGACCATGAAGGAACTGATCAGAAAGCTGCAAGGAGAACTTCAATTGAGATTTATTTCAGGAGTTCAGAAGACTCCAAGAAATTGCAGATTTATTTCGTGAACAGATTTGCAAAAGAAGAGGATATCAATTAGTACTGAATTGACAAAAACCTCAATTGAGATATTTGCTGGTTAGAAACAGAAATCAGATTTGGTACTAAACAGGTTCTGTTTTGACAAGTTCTGTTGACACAGTTTTTTTCTCGAGAAATCATATCAGTTTCATCAATTATGTCATTAAAAAAATCACAACTAGGATTCAGGCTCAATGGAGTTCCAAGAACTTAATAGCAAGACTGAAACTGATTTAAAGTATTTCTATTGAGGTTGTCATTTGGATAGAATTGCAATAGGGCTGGGCACAAAACGATTTAAATTTATGTCACGGTTCACACTTTTCAACAAAAATAGATATAAACTCCCTGGATTAAGTTTCGATGAGGGAGGGCAACCCCTCTACCTCGGTGTGTGATGGCCAGATGTGGTGGCGTCGGGATGATCGCCGGAGGAAGGGCAACCCCTTGACCTCCGGTGGTCCAGTGGTTGGCTGTCTTCGGTGGAGAAGATGCGGTGTGGAGAAGACGAAGAGGGTGCGAGATGAAGTGTAAACCCTCTGCCGTCACTTTGCCCATCTTGTAGCTTGCTTAATGGATCGGATCCAGGTTTTAAATGGTCTTATCGGATCCGGATTGGATCCAATAGGAAGTGAAAGCTTGGACTCAAATTGGGTTAAAATTGGGCTTTTCTTGGATGGGCTTGAAGTTCTTTTTCCTTGATCCAATTGGACATTTTGAGTGGCACCCATCTACTTTGGATTGAATCAAGCCCCCAAATTGAACCAAACTTCTTCTTGATGACTCCTTGGGCTATATTTGGTTCAATCAATCGAGTGCATGACTCCTCTTGATCCCTACAAAATCAAGTTCATATTTTGAAAATTAATACCATAAAAATAGAAAGAATTGCATAAGGTTCGAAATGAATCCAAACTTATAAAATACGATATAAGTCAATATTTAACCTACGAGAGGATAGAAATGACAATTATACGAGTCAAAAGAATGTAACAAAATATTGATCATCACTAGGGCATCCCCTAACTTGTTTAAGATGGAATTTAACATGAAGAGGAAAAAAAGCTCGGTTGATGGTGTTGATCCGCTTGTCAGTGAAAATGGAGTTGATCTGAGCAATGAAAAGGGTGGAATTAAGATCTCAACAAGGCAGGGAATCTCCGAGTAGCCCTAGTGGTGAAGCGTGGTTGCTTAGATCAGCGGTGGAAGTGTATGAAGGGAAAAATATTGAAGGAGAATGATTGGTGATGATACCCGAGTAGAGAGGAAACCCCTTCTCTTCTCCTCGAGTGAAAATCCCTAGTGGAAAATTTATCTCAAAGTTTTTAAGATTTCAAAAACTTATAATTCTCAATGTAAGTTGTAGAGTCTAAGTCTGAAAGCATGATTACATTCAAGAGGCTCCCAATAATATAATGGTGCTAATTTGAATGATTTTGAGATTCCTAAGGTCATTAGAGAATTTTAACCAAAACTTATTAATAACTTTAGACACCTCAGAAACACTTCAAATCAAATCTATTACACTCCTTACATCATCCTAAGTCTAATCATGCCCTTATAGATGTATGTCATAAGCCTAAATAGAGAGTGTTAGTTTTTGAAATTGGCATAGAGAGGTTATATAATACTCATGTTTGAGCAAAAACAATTTAGCGGTCAATTGATGAGTTATGGGCAATTGACCGCTAATCACAAATCTAACACAATAAGTTTAGAAATTGACTTGTGCACTCGATTGTCTATAGCAATTGACTGCTAGTGAGTGTGCAGTTGACAACAATAAAGGAGAGAGCATAATGGAAGTGTGTTATGCATTTTCGGAATTATATGAAACTTAGGTATGCGAAATGGGTACGTACATGATTTAATAAAATATTATAAATTTTATGGTATGTTTATTTGCCTAAAATATCATTATTTAGCTCTAAAAGAAATTTTAAAAAAATAATTAATTTGGTTAAGGAAGAGTATGCTAAAGAGTATTTTGGAGTGCAAATAGAAGGGGAATGACATATAGAGTTAATAAAAGTAGAGTCAATGATAGACCTGCCCATGGGCCGGATTCGAACAGGACTCGATCTGAAATTGAAGTTAAGGGTTGAGCCCCAAGTAAACTAGTGAACTAGTGGTTTGAACCATTGATTCAATCGGCAGTTCAAACCATTGGTTAACCGTCTATTTATTTTAATTTTTTTTTAAAAAATTAGATTTTTAAAATAATAATACTAATGTTAGATAAAAAAATATTGATATCAAAAAATGAAGATGGTTCAAAATTTAGTATAATATTTTTTTTCGATCTACTTTAACTCTCGAATTTTTGACAACTCGAACACTATTTGATGATTAAACGAAGATGAAGTTGATATTGAAGGAACTAATGAACCATGTAATTTTCATTCCTTTATATCTTAAGTAGATAGATAGACAACTTAAATAAATATATGGCTTTTAAAAATTTTTATTTTACACATTTATAAATTTTTAAGTATTTTAAAAAATATAAAATATAAATAATAATTTTAAATCATCATGAACTATGATTCAAATCATAATCGAAGGTTAAGATTAAATGTCAAAATTTTATAACCCGTCGAATAATGGACAATATTGAAATGTCTCTTGAAAAACAAATGATTTCGAATTTTGATTGGGCCTAATCAATGGACCACTGAGCAATGGAAACACATGCATTTGGGACCATGATGATCAGTGGTAATCCTCAGACCTGCCATTTCTGAGATATCATTGAAGGGATTTAGCCTCGTCGCTGCCTTCCATTCAGAGTGGCCAAACGAATGGGGGCCGTTGGATTTGGCGCACTGGTAACAACAATGGCGTGCCGTGTGGGAAGGGGCGGGAATGGCTTCTGCACATAATTTTGGTTTTATCTCAAAGGCTGTAACAAATGGGACTGCAACGTACGACGCTGTCATCTGTCTTTGTTTTTTTCTTCTAGATCTGTCATCGTACATTAAATACATTATTATTACTTCCACGTCCAGTTACCTTTAATTATCGCTAATAGCGTTTGCTTGATGTTTATTAATTATTGTTATTTATTTTGATGATGTTTTACATGCACCTTATGTCGTTAGAAATGGTATAAAGAAACGTTACTATGGTTTGCTTGCTGTCTCTTCTGCAAAAGGCGAAATTTATCATTTTAATGGTCCCACACGATCACCCCCACACGATCGGTCCTACGACCATTTGTGAGGAGGTAAATCGAGAAACTGTAGTTGGTCACGACGCAGAAGGATATTGCCTGACTTCGTCAAGATTCAAACTTGCTTGCTGTCTCGATCTACAGCTCGCAGACATCTTTCCACTTTATTTCTATATATATCATCACAGTTCAAGTACGATCGATCGCTTGGCGACACGGTTCACGTGCTTTTCCAGCGCAACCGATGGTCCGATTCTTATATATACCAAACGGCCCATGCATGTTCCCTCCACGTACGCACGTGAAGCCACCGAGTGCACTAGCACAACGTAACGAACCTTCAATGTATCGCTGGACAGGGTGTATACATGTATTTTTGTGAGGCAGAGAAGGAACCTGATCCGTGGCATTCTTGTCTTCCATACAAGGAAAAGTTCGATTTATGTGCCGAAAAGCTGGAGCGAAATTGACTGCAGTCATGCAATGTGCTTGTTAGACCGTCTTCGTCGAAGATAGAGAGAAATTTGCTGATTTTAAATTATAAATGAGATCAATTTCATATTTATATGTGAGATGGCTTGCGCGTGTCGAATGCCGGATTGGTCAGGATAAATTTATCCAAGTTAATGAATCATGTGTTGTCAATCGAATTTTCTTTTTGTTACTTGCTCAAAAATGTAACAGAAGAATTAATGGGACGATTAATTGTGAATCCGTAACTGTCCTAGATGAAACGGTTGACTATTGATGGTCGGTCATTACTTTTCAATCCAGGCAGAGCACGGCGATAAAAAGCTTTTACTCGGCCATTTAACAAAGCTAAGGATAGGCACTCCTATAAAAGTAGGTCGTAATCTTGAGCAAAAGAAAACAGAAGTGTAAGCAAAGAATCTTCGTCCACTTTCGTACCCCCTCACTCTCTCTCTCTATCATGCATTTCGCTCGACAGATTCACTTGTGCTAGCAATCAGATACTTACTCAGTTCGCCACGAATAACCTGTGCTAGGTTGCGATCGTGGTTTTTGTCGGATCGAAGTGAGCTCTAGAGGGGGGTAAATAACGCACTTGTCGCTTTTTCACTTATTCGAGAAATTCATAAATCAAATACATACAACACAGCGGAAGATATAGTAACATACAAAAATAGACAAGTTTATTTTTACTTGATTTGTAACTAATAGTTGTTACTTCAAGGTCCGTAGTCCTTGACCGCTTAAGATGGACAATCTACTAATAAACTCTTTCTCTTATGAGAAAGAGTCTCACATTTACAAGATGTAGGATCGGTTTAAAAAATAGCGATGATTTTCATTTTCGTCGCTAATATAAGTATTAGCGATGAAATTTGATATTTCATCGCTAACTATATATTTTACGACGAAATATCAAATTGCGTCGCTAACCGTTAGCGACGAATTTTGATATTTCGTCGCTAACTTCAGTTTTTGCGACGAAATATTAATTTCGTCGCTAAAAGTTAGCGACGAAATTTGATATTTCGTTGCTAACTTCAATTTGATATTAATTTCACTTTAATTTTGCGACGAAATTAATATTTCGTCGCTAACGAATAGCGCGAAACATAATATCTGTCAAAAAATAGCGACCGAAATATAAACTTGATAGTGTATTTGAATTATAAACTTTGTATTGTGAACTATAATGTTTTTGTGTTTCTGGAAAAATCTTACTATTGTGAATAAATGTGAATCTTTTGGAGAAGATCTTAATGTGTTTCTGGAGAAGAACTTTGTTATTTTTTCTTGATGTTGTTGAGATAAACTTTGTATTATACTTTTACCGTCCTAATATTCAAGTATAAAAGATGTACGAATTATAAAGACTGATTTTACTGACAATATAAACAGGATGTTCGTGTGGTTATCAATGCAACTTTCTAACGTTACGATGACATCTCGGGTGCTTCGGTCACATACAAAATGGTCGTCGAGTTAGCATAAGTTCATGCTCTAGGGTTCCCCCCTCGTAGCTGCTTTTATAGACTTAACATCTCCGGGCGCCTTGAGTTAATGGTCTGGGCACCTGGAACTCCTTCTGGGCGCCTCCACGTCATCTCATTGATTCACTCTCGATGCTAACTTAGCATCTCCGGACGCTTGTATCCCTTCCAAGTGCCTGAAATGCTGACGTGGAGGGTGTCAAGTCAGCTTTGACTCCGTTGTGCCTTATCCATCTTCAGGCGCCTGGAGCCTTCTGGGCATTTGGAAGCTGAGGTGTCTCCAACCAGTCCTGGCTCACCACCTCATCTGTCTCGCTGGCCTGATCAGCTGACATCTAAGCGCTTGGATCCCTTCTATACGCCTGGACTGTCCGGTCACTTGGATCCATAGGGATGCCCGAAATTCGAAGTTCCAATCCATAGTTTTCTGCATCACAGAGTTAGCACAAATACATATGACAGGAAACTTGGATAGTTTTTCAACTGTCTGGTCTTGACATTTACATTTTCAGTGAAATCCTAAGTCAGACCGACGCCTACTATTTCCTTTAAGGGAACGCGTCCTCACCTAATCCTCTCAAGAGAGATTATCTCTGCCTACCATCCGATCCTCCGAACCTGATTGGACGTTTGCTCAACATCCGATCCTCGCCCCTTATAACTTTCCTCTATTAATGTTCGATCCTCCAGATTAGGACTTCCTTGCCCAACCTCAATTAGGACGTCTCCTTTGCTACATGCACACTCATTTTAGCTCGTTAGTACACACCACAACCTTAACTCAAATCCTTTGTCATGATCAAAATATCGATTCGATAATCTGGTGCTCCCTGCACTAACAATCTTCTCCTTTTTTATTATAACAATATGACAAAATTAAGTAGAAAAAAACTCTTACTTTGAAAAAGTTATTTCAAAAAGATCTTAAGTAACGAAAATCAGGATCCCCTTAACTCAGTCTCTCTCCCTGAAATTAAGGTTTACTTAACAAGTATTTTGTGAAATTTTTTTTATCATTTCTTCTCCTGACATGGTTTTTTGATTTATCAATTTGATTCTCATTCAAGAGAAACTTAATATTTTAAAATATTTAAGTTTTAAAAATATTTAAAAATATTTTATGAAAATAAATATTATAAAATATTTTAATTTTTAAAACACTTTAAAAAGTTTTTCTTGAAAAGACTTTTAAAAAAATTTCTACTTTTTCATATATGAATTTTTTTTTAAAAAATTATTTTTGAAAAAATATTTAACTTTGAAATACTCAGAAAAACTTTATTTAAAAAAATATTTAACTTTAAATATTTGAATATTTAACTTTGAAATACTCTCTACTTTGAATATTTAAATATTTAATTTTGAAATACTCTCTCTTTTCCTTTGACATAATCAAAAAATATAAAAAAAATTAATGAGATTTTTGTAAAACTTTCAAAGTGTTTGACATTTATGAAAATAAATAATTAGAACCAAATTACTTTGAAAATAATATGTATCAAGCAATTTTAGAAACATGCAAAAAATTTAAAGGAAAAAAATTAGGATTTGAGTCCAAGCATGAAGTCTTATATAATATATAAGAAAAATAGGCATCTATGAATTCATCCTTATTCATATGTCTAATTTATTGCTATTAGCTGACTATTTTAATTATGTATAAATATTAACTTGTTCAAAGAAATTAGTTTCCAGGTCCGTGGCGAAGACACATCGACCTTCTTGGTTATTGGATCATCAACCATACATAGATAGCTAGGATTCTGGTATACATCCCAACATGAGTAATATTGAATCCGTTGGTTCGATAAAATGGTCGCAAAACACAGAAATTATCTTCTAAAGCCTATTGATTCAAAAGAATAACAAGAGATAGAGAAATAAATAGAACTGTTTAGAAAAATATTATTAAACCAAAACTTCTTCTCCCTAAACATCAACTCATAAGATGTTTATATAGACCCAAAATGCTAACTTGTAAAATAAAAAAATCCTAATAGAAAGAAAAATTTCTTAAATGAAATCCTAAAAATCCTAAATGGACTTAAAAATCCTAAAATAAAAAATAAAAAAAATTTCAAAACTAATAGAAAATTTTAAAACTACTCTAAATATCAAAAACTCTAAAAATTATTTAAAATAAAAATTATAAAAAATAGTAATAAAATCTTTGAATCATCCTGCATCAGTCGCTCCAGGTTGAAAAAAACTCATCCTCGAGTTTAGAGTAGTATTAGGTGGTCGCCCAGGAAGAAGATCATTTGACAAATTAATAAAAATTACTAGTAGTTGCTGGACTTTAGGAATCCTCGTCGATCCGCTGATGAGTATGACATCATGGATGCTGGTCTTGTCCATTTTCGCGTCCCTTAAGCACTTCTTTTCCTTGTAAATTGTATCTAACTGTGATGAATTCTTTTTAATTTTCATGGGAATCACGATGTCACCAAACGTGACTATCCAAGGAGACTCCAGTGGATCACAAAGAAACTCACCCATAATGATAACCTTGGTGCTATCACAAGAAAATGACCATTCTGGAGAAACTTTACATATGCTGAAATGACGTTCCTATGAATTTAAATCTGTTGCAAGAGAAGCTCTAAATTGACTATGATAAAAAATGTTAGAGAAATCTATAGAATTTGTATTATTTTCCAGAGCTATGGGGATAGTTTCAACCCAATCAATTATCCTGTAAAGATCTATGCTAAGATCCGTATCCTGCATAAAATTATCAACAACGGGCTCAACATCCTTTCCACTTTCAAATTTGGATTCCTCATTTTCTATATGTGAAGCTTGTAGTTGTTCCTTATCCTTTTCAAGTTGATGATCAAAGGTTTGCTTGATGACTGCTTGCTTCCTCAAGTCAGTATCTTTCTCGCCATACTTCAAGATGTGATGCTCATCTTTCATCACTGTAATCTCCACATGCTTTTCATCTGCCTTATCCTTGTTCACCTTTGGCGCCAATTCAATGTCTAGGTCATGTAGATTGTGATAGAGGTCAAAGACATTAAAGTCATCCGGAGATAGCTTTCTGGGAGGGGGAGCCATAAGATCAAACTTGAACTTTTCATCGATATCATCCATATCAAAATCTTGATGCTCATCTATATTAGCATCTTCAGTTTGTTTTGCTTCTTCCTCAATTTGAAGATCCACACCAACTTCATTGCCAATTTCATCCACTTCATCATCGTCATAATCATCATCATAAAGTACCTCATCATATATTTGCTCGCTAGCTGACTCGGTCTCATCTTCGTCTTGTTGAATAAATTGGGGCGCCGATCAATGCAAGATGAGACGATGGAGACTGGGGCTTCATCGATAGATGAACCAGGCTGCTGATTACCGTCGGACAAAGTGGGCTTCTGATCTTCGATCAACACTTCGACTAGGCCAATCTCCTCTTCGTTCATATCATCATAAACTGGATAATCAGTTGCCTCGATCTCGCCTTCCATTTCTTCTTCAATCAATATATTGTTACCCTATGAGGATGGTTGGATAGAATATGAATCTTGAGGGTGAGCTGACCAACAGTTTTGTTCGCCCCTAATAATTGGCTTTCGGTTCTGTGACTTTTCACCAACTAGGATACATTGGAAACTTACATTCTATCTCAATGTATGAAGTCGTTGAGATAGAGATTGAGTGTATCCAAAAGGAAAAAAAGTGATTTCATCTTCTTCTTCGTCTTCTCCCAATCTGTGATCTTAGCCCTGCTTTATTTGTCACATGAGCGTCGCAATTGCTTCCACCATGTGGATTCTTGACCTCTGAGTTTGATGACAACCAATTTCACTTTAACACGATTGGATACTTCCTCATAATAAAAAATTCTCTTCACTTCGTTAAATCAATTAATGAATTCCTCAATTTGTGATGTACCAGAAAACTCAGGAAGATCAGGAAATCCAATATCTTCATCTCACTCCTTCTGACCATGGCTTTTGTGATTGTGGTAGGAATTTTTAAAAGTAAAAGTAGAATTAGAATAAAGAAACTTACGACCTTTATGATTTTGCACCGCTAGATGTTGGGATAACTTTGTGACTTGTCTCTGTAGATCTTTAAATATCTTGTCTTGGGTGCTACAATCATGGTGTGAGGCTTCCTCAGCCAGAACCTATCTGTCATGACCACGATCACGACCATGACTATGATCCATCGGATCTGAGAGCTTTGACACCAACTGATGTCAGATAGAATAGCGACTATCCTGCGGGCAATATTGAATCCGTTGGTTCAACTGCAAACTTCGGAAATCAATCTTCTAACACCTATTGATTCAGAAGAATAATAAGAGATAGGAAAATAAACAGCACCGTAGAAAATATTATTAAACTAAAACTTCTTCTCCTTAAATATCAACTCATAAGATGTTTATATAGACCAAAAACTCTAACTTGTAAAATAAAAAAATTCTAATAGAAAGAAAATTTTTTAAAAAGACTTGAAATCCTAAACGGACATACAAATCCTAAAATAAAAAATAGAAAATTTCAAAACTAATAAAAAATTTTAAAACTACTCTAAATATCAAAAACTCTAAAAATTATTAAAAATAAAAATTATGAAAATACTAATAAAATCTTTGAATCATCCTGTATCACTCCTCAAAAAAATATGAATGCATAGTATCTAGAGTAATGTATGAATTGGGATCACCAAAAAGCATCTCCCTGGATGGGTAACATAGAAATATGAATGATGAATATCTAAGTCCTAAATATTCTTTAATAATGGCTGGAGATAGAAAAAAGTCTCTACCTCCAAGTCTGATGGAATAGGTTAGGTCATTGACCTTAACCAAATTATCATACAGCTCGACACATATACATGTGTTAACTGGGCTAGTACAATAAATCAGGCTATCAAAACTATAATACTCTATACCCTCTATTGTGGGTCTGCATGAACGCTTGAAAAATGTCCTACACAATTATCTACAATCTAAAGGAACATATGACATGAATAGAAATCTAGTCCTAAGCTCAATGGGAAATTTAGGATCTGTGCTAAGGGTACTAAAGGTTCCAACCTCAGTAGTCTTTTTCTTAATCCTAATGACAAAAATTAATAATTTAAATAATTATTAAATTGGGGGGGGGGGGGGGGGGGGGGGGGGGGGGGGGGGGGGGGGGGGGGGGGGGGGGGGGGTTGAATAGCCTATCACTTTAAGTTGCTTGTTCATTTCTGTGATTTTAAATAGCATACAATGAAAAATAAGATACAAATGAAAGACACAAGTAAGCAAAGCGGAGACAAATATTTTATGCAATTTCGAATATTTAATTATTCTTACTCCACAATCTATGATTTATTAGTAAGTCACTCATAGCAATCCATTAGTTTTCTCCTTAAAAATCTTTGAAACATCTTATACTCTTCTCTTATAAGATGAAAATGGAACTTTCAGTAATTTTCTCATTGCTCCTTTGGACCATATTTATAAACAATCAATTCAGTTTTATTTCAACCTGCATTCTGTTTCCAAGTGGATGATCAATCGATTGCTTCCTACCCTCATCCGACTGCCCGACTTGATTACATCAGCCTTTTATAATATTACAATGGTAACCTTAGTCGATTAAAACATATTATTAGTGGATTGATTAACAGTAACCTGTAGATCATCTAGGTATTGCATCTTGGTTACGTTGTCTCTTCCATGTTTTTCATTAACAAGCTATTGCAATTGTTTTTAGTTTTCATTTAGAAAACTTTGATAGATGAAAGTCAGATTCTGAAACAAAATATTAATTGGATATTATTAAGAAGGAGAAGATACTTATACATTGTTATTTAAGTACTTTTAAAATTTACTTAGGATCCTAGCTAGGAAATAATTCTTCATTATTTAATAGGGTTTGCTTGATGTTTATTAAGTATTGTTATCTATTTTGATGATATGATTTTATTAGAAGGTTTTGCATTATAGTTAAAGGAGATTTCACAACTGCATGAGCCTTGAGAGCTCCGACATTTTCCCATCTTCTTTCTCTATCATCACAGTTCACCATCGCTTAGCGACGGCGTTCACATGCTTTTCCAGCTCAACCAGTGGTCCGCTTGTCACTGCTAAACGACCCAAGCCTGCATGCTCTCTCTCCATGCTCGTGAAGCCACCGAGTGCAGTGGCACAAGGAACCTCCACAGTATCCTATGAAGAGCCCCACCCCTCTTCGAAACTGGATATATACGGTTATATGCATTTTGTGCGGCAGAGAAGGAAGCTCCGTACGTGGCATTCCTGTCCTCAACGTAAAGGGCTGAAAAGCTGGAGTGAAATTGACTGCAGACCTGCAGTCATGTGCCTGCATGCCTTCACTGGAACATATACGTTTATCACAGGATAAATATATATTTTTTATCTTCTTAATTTCTGTGGCTATAAAATGGAACCCTCGATCTGAATCCCAACACAACTTAGCCGGTGTTGAAGAAATGGCGCCTCAACGAACTAGGAAAACAATTTTCCTTTCAGTACTCTTTTTCTTCTTCGTCTTCATGCTCACTGGCACAGTGGCGCAGGACTTCTGCGTGGCGGATCTGGCGGGCGTCCAAACCCCCGCCGGCTTCGCCTGCAAGAAAGTCACCCAAGTCACCGTCAGCGACTTCGTCTTTTCCGGGCTGGGCAAGGCCGGCAACACCTCCAACATCATCAAGGCGGCCGTGACCCCGGCATTCGTGAACCAGTTCCCGGGCGTCAACGGACTCGGCATCTCCGCCGCCCGGATCGACATCGCCGTCGGCGGCGTCGTGCCCCTCCACACTCACCCAGCTGCCTCCGAGCTTCTCTTCGTCACGCAGGGCAGCATCACGGCCGGCTTCATCAGCACCGCAAACAGCGTCTACTACACGACGCTGAATAAGGGGGATGTGATGGTGTTCCCGCAGGGGTTGCTCCACTTCCAGATCAACGCCGGGGGCGTCACTGCGGTGGCCATCGCCATCTTCAGTAGCCCCAGCCCCGGCCTTCAGATAACCAGCATCGCGCTCTTCGGCAACAGCTTGCCGTCCAAGTTGGTGGAGGCCGTTACGTTCCTGGATGACGCAGAGGTGAAGAGGTTGAAGAAAGTTCTCGGAGGAACTGGTTAATTACTAAATTAATTATTAATTATAGTTCCATTTTGTATCCGACGTACGTCGCTACTCTTGCATGCATGCTTATTAGTTTGTTTCTGTTGTAATGCGTGATTGATTATGAAGGCTCCCATATGCCATATGCTTAGAAGAGTTATCATCTTATTTGCTATTACCAATAAATTATTTATTTGGACGTTTTTAATTTCGGTATGGGCACTGCCAGTTCTTCCCACTTAATTTCTAAATACATTTAAAAAGGTAAAAAAATTCCAAATAAACATAATCAATATTCATAAGTACTACACAACAATGTCATTGTCATGTGTTACGGATATAATCTGATGGACCTGTGAGCGGACCCGAGTCCAAGTATGGTCCCTCTCCCGAAAGACACAGCCAGCTGGATCCTCGAACTTAATGAGTCAAGTCGTTCAACATAGACAACCACTCGAGTGACTTTCGCTTGGACGGTTCACCTTAGGCTGACGTGGCTAGCCGGATCGCCTATCCGGCTAACTACTAACCGAATCGCCTATTTGGCTATTGCCTTAGCCGAATAGCCATTCGGCTATGGTCTCCGCCGAATCGCCCAGTCGGCTATTGCCTCCGCCGAATCGCCTAGTCGGCTATTGCCTTTGCCGAATAGCCATTCGGCTATGGCATCCGTCGAATCGCCCAGTCGGCTATTGTCTCCACCGAATCGCCCAGTCGGCTATTGCCTTTGTCGAATAGCCATTCGGCTATGGCCTCTGCCGAATCGCCCAGTCGGCTATTGCCTCCGCCGAATTGCCCAGTCGGCTATTGCCTTCGCCGAATCGCCTAGTCGGCTATCGCCTTTGCCGAATAGCCATTCGGCTATGTCCTCCGCCGAATCGCCCAGTCGGCTATCGCCTCCGCCGAATCACCCAGTCGGCTATTGCCTTTGCCGAATAGCCATTCGGCTATGGCCTCCGCCGAATCGCCCAGTCGGCTATTGCCTCCGCCGAATCGCCCAGTCGGCTATTGCCTTTGCCGAATAGCCATTCGGCTATGGCCTCCGCCGAATCGCCCAGTCGGCTATTGCCTCCGCCGAATCGCCCAGTCGGCTATTGCCTTCGCCGAATCGCCTAGTCGGCTATCGCCTTTGCCGAATAGTCATTCGGCTATGGCCTCCGCCGAATCGCCCAGTCGGCTATTGCCTCTGCCGAATATCCTAGTCGGCTATTGCCTTTGCCGAATAGCCATTCGGTTATCGCCTCCGCTTAATCGCCTATTCGGCCATATACTGACCGAGTCGTCTATTTGGCCATGACCGAATCGCCACTCGGCCATCGCCTTCA
Source organism: Curcuma longa (assembly GCF_044706935.1). Lineage (NCBI taxonomy): Eukaryota > Viridiplantae > Streptophyta > Magnoliopsida > Zingiberales > Zingiberaceae > Curcuma > Curcuma longa. Next base: position 2,734,586 of record NC_133870.1, on the reverse strand, counting down.
CCGGATCGCTATTCAGTTATAGCCCTTCGCCGAATCCCCATTCGGCCGAAGCCTTAGCCGAATCCCCACTCGGCCACACCCATCGCCGAATCCCCATTCGGCCGAAGCCTTAGCCGAATCCCCACTCGGCCACACCCATCGCCGAATCCCCATTCGGCCGTAGCCTTAGCCGAATCCCCACGTGGCCACACCCTCGTCGAATCGCCCTGCGACACCCGGGCCCACCTCATCATGACTTCTGACAAGCCCACGCCCCCATATTTAATGCTATATCTCTGCGGCATGCACCGCTGCATTTTCAGACGGTGACAACACAATACTTTATCGGCGATGGGACAACGGACTCGATTATTCCTGCCGCTTCATTAATCATGAAGGGACATTCCTTAAATGATGACGTGACAGGTATGCACGCTCATCCTCTCCTTAAAAGACCACTCCGTCGGCAGGTAAGAGGAGGCTGACTCTCTCGACTCTCATACTCTTTTCACGCTCAAGCTATTGTTCATCTTCTTCTTCCTCCTTTCTTCCACTGCCCCTGACTTGAGCGTCGGAGTGGTCGCGCCGGGGTAACACCCGGCCTTCCTGCTGACGTCTGCTGTGTTTACAGGTCCGGAGGTCCCTGAAGCTCTCCCCGTTCTCTTCTTCTCCTTCCTCTGCTCCAGTCCACGGCGAGCTAAGCCACTGTTCACAGCCATCTACGAGGAGGTCCGGTGACGTGTCTCGACGCACTTCTCAACCGGAACATCATGCATTAAAAAAAAAAGATTAACCCTAGTAATTTGTTGGAACAACAAATTCTTGAAATATGTTAATGAGAAGTGAATTACCTATTCAGCCTAATATGAATATTTTTTTAAACAAGATAAAATATACCCAATAACTTCCAAATCATGAATTTGAAAAAAAAAGAGAGAACAAAATCACTTACAATGGTAACTCTACTTTCATATGATAAAATTATCTATGGCATAATCATGTTTATGGGCACAAATAAACACATTTAATACATCTAATACGTTGTTAAATAATCTGATATTCTACTGAGTCATATATCATTGTTGGATAGAGATGCATAATGATAATACTAAGATTATCTAAATTAAAATATGCATGCACTTATCAAATAGGCCCTTTTTGCTTAGAAACTCCATCCTCCATTGTGATGTTGACACTGGATAGAATAGTGATTATTTTGGAGGTGAAAGATTGGAGGAGAATTGGGGGGAGAACAAGTTCAAGAAATTGAAAAAAAAAAACGAGTAGAAAGTTGCAACGACACCGCCTCTAGGATTTTATCAAAAAAGAAAAATTTTATTCAATTAACCAAACTAGATGTAAACGGCTAAACACACCTATAAATAGGTCATAAATCCAAACCCTAATTTGAAAAAGCCAAAAATACCAAAAAAAACTTATAAATAAAAAAAATTATAAATAGTAAAAAATAAGTTCGAAACTGCGGACGAAGCACTAAACGATATCGGATGTGTCCGAAAGGGTCAGTGGGAGTCAAAAGTTAACTCGTTCTGAAAGAGTTTCAATTAGCAATCAACTGTACCTCATTCTGATATTCAAGTCAAAAATTATGATCTGTTGAAATTTGACTCCTTATATGTCACTCTTGCATCATATGTACTTCCAACTATTGCCTCCACTTTAGAAAAAAATCACTTTTCCTACATTGGGCACTTCTAAATGACTATTTGTTGTGTGTGAACAATCAGATAATTTAATCAACTCAACCAAGCCATCTAAGTTGATTTAAATCCTATTCAATAGATTGGACTCCTTTTTAGTTAACTCAAGCACAACAAAGAGAATCTTATTTTAGAGTAGAGAGTTTGCAGTTATACTCTAGTTAACTTAATCAACAATTAATAGACTCAATTTGCTTGAGAATCCAAGCTTTAATTAGCTTACACCTTATGCCCACAAAAACTCTATGATTGAATTTGACCACATACTACAACTAGAAGTTAATTAGTCGTTCCTTTATTGAAGACTCTTTATGCCAAATAAGGTAGACCATATCTAGTTTACCTACATCAATCCCAATGATGTTCCCCAAAAATAGTAACCCAATTCTAGTAGAATTTTATTGATAGATTTCGGATATTCAACGAAGAAATAAATAGATAAATATCGAAGCAGATGCAATATGTGAAGTAAAAGAGTCTTTTATTACTTCATCTTAAAACCAAAGTTATATCTAGTAAATAATGAAGTCTTTGGTTGGTCTAAGAATACATAACCGATTCTAAATTGGATCGATTATGAAGTAAAAATGCTCTTTTACTTCATTGATTTCATAAAAATATCCAAGTATTTAATCATATATGACTTCACATGTTACATTGATTAACGAAATAAGTTCTTTATATGACTTCATAGTTTTTATTTTGTGGTGCAGTAAATATTTGCTTTTATTTTTGCACAATTTGACTTGATCGAAGTATATTTTATTGTATTACTTCTTTATAGTGTAGACGTAATAGAACATATTTTATTGCAGTAAAAATTTCAATTTAACGAAGTAATTTATATGGACGATTTCATAATTTTGAACTATGGCAAAGTAAATATTTTGTTTAACTGGCCACTATTTAAATTTGTTGAAGTATTTTGTATTGTAGTACTCCAGCATTTATTTGTAGTGTAGAAGTAATAGACCATATTTTACTATAACACAATTTTAATTTAACGAAGTAATTGTTGATTACCACTTCACTAATTTAATAAATTTATGAAGTATTTAAATTACCTTTAACTTTATTTTGTTTCATAAAATAGTGAAATAAAAAAATATTTTTCATTTCACCAAAATTAAACAAATATACCATAACTATCTACACTACTAGAATTTTGTTAATAGACAACGCGAAAAACGCGTTGTCTTTGTGGGGTAAAAAGCGTTGTAAGATGCCCTGTTGTAAAAGGGGTCCCTCAACGACAACGCTTTTTAAGCGTTGTGTTTGTTAACATCGACAACACCTTCGCAACGCAGAAAAAGCGTTGTAAATATTACAACGTTTTTTGCGACGCTTTAAAAACGTTGTTTTTAATAGATATGACAACACATTTTGCAACGGTTAAAAAGCGTTGTAATTGTTTTACAAATTGCTTGGGTTTTTGCAACGTTTTTAAAAGCGTTGTCTTTTGATTTTTTTAGCAGTAAATAAGAATTAATATATTTTGTAAATACAAAACTATTGGCTACAAAATTTACTCAATCAGAGGTACAAAACATACAACTTATATTCACACAAAAACCATTCTTACAGCAGGTTCATAACATACAGCAGGTCGATAACATACAACTTATACAAGTTCATAACACAAATTCAATTTACAACTTCCAACATAGAAGCTCCATAATTAACAGCAGCAGATCCATAACAAAGGTTTCAACGCAACAGAATATCCTCCAACAGCAGCAGAAATAGAACAGGTGCATCACAACATTAGCAGCACCAAATAACAGCAAGTGCATCACCAAGTATGGGCACAACATTAGCATCATCAAGTAACAGCAGTAGAAATAGAACAAGTCCATCTGCCAAATACCAGCCTGCCAAAAAATAATACTAATTTATCCAAAATATGGGCACAACAGCAGCAAATTTATACACAATGAACTATGGAGATCAGCATTCCATACCTACTCATAAACAGCAGCAGCAGAATTAATCACAAACAACAGAATTGTCGTCCTGTAAGGCACGCATACTATAACAATACAACATACGTAATGATCTAGGGACACTTGCTGACAAAGTCAGTTTCCTTTTTGTTGGTGGTCAATCTTCCTTCGAGGCTTCTAATAATTGAAGATGTTAACAAGTTAGATAGGTTGAATAATAAAATATGTTTGATACATTCAAATATGATATATAAGATCACACATACCTCATCTTTCATCACTATCCAAATTGGTTTTAACTTAAAAAACTTTCCAAGATCCAAGGTGTCATGACGTACAAGTTTTAGTGAAATCCATATCCCAAATCTCTACATTCTAGTATCAACACATGATATGAATTGGCCCTTGCCAACCTTTGATTTAGACTATCCCACCACTTCAATCCTCCCCTCCATCACTAGTCTAAAAGCAAACGAATACTACAGTTGCTTAATTTATGAATTCAAAACCATCATTCTAACAAAAAATTTCAGTAGTCAGGATTTCAGTAGTCAAAAAATTTCAGTAGTCTATATGAATTTCCATGAATGATTATAGAACCAACATAGGATTTATTACATTGCAGTATGCAGGATTCCAGCTTATATACTTCAATAGTCAACAGCCTCTCAGAAAATGTCTCATTTTATCATACTTTTCTATTATGCTTCATGCTGACTGAAACAAACCTCATGAACCATCATTTTTGTTCTATCAGATTTACAACATATTCGTGTCAGATTAAGATACCGAGAGGGTGTATATAATTTCAGAAGCAAGGAATTTAGTGGTTCAGAATGGCTAGTAGCAATTTTTACAAGAAAGAGTGATGCAATAATTAACCAAAATTTTTAGCTTAAAAATACTAGCAACATGGTAACAGGTATGTATCTTGTTCAACCAATACACAAAGAGGTCATCAGGTC
>NC_133870.1:2698998-2729878 GCF_044706935.1 Curcuma longa | reverse complement strand
TATATACTTTGGTATAGTCAAATGTCACCCGTAACAAGGTGAACTATAAAGACCATCATTGGGTATGTAACAAATCATAAGAGGGATGTGAGTGATGTAGATGAGATCTATCCCTCCAATATAACGGGAGTGATATCTTGTGGCTTCTTGATAGAGTAGGACCACGAAATGCATGGTCATGCTCAAATGAGTCAATATGAGATATTGAGCTCATTTGCTTGAGTGAGTCTACTTAGGGATCAAGAAACACAAAAATTGATAAGAGGATAACATGGTCTATGTCTCATTGATCAATCTAGATATTGAAGATAGAAGGACATGGTCATACATTATCATAGTCATGAAGGTTATGTTGGATCTCGACATTCTTATCACTTGAGTAACAATGATGCATTGCTAGATGTCATTCATTGCTTATATTTCTAAAATAAATTTTAGAGACATTGCCAACGTTACGAAAATCTATTGAGTCACACACAAATAATATTCTATTTTGGAGATGAGTTCATTTTAGTTCGACTAAAGGAATAATTAAGTTTATTGGATGGCTGAAACTTGAGTTAGACTCAAGTTGATTGAATTTGAGTTAGACTCAAATTAAACCAAGTTGATGAATAAAGTTTGATTCATCATACATGATTAATGTGGATTAATCATGCATTGAAGAAGATGTAGTTATCATGCATGATTAAGGATTAATCATGCATTGATGAGGGAATACTAAAAACCTAAAAATCTTTGATATTCAAGGCTTGAGTATAAAAGAGTTTTTTCTTCTCAAAATTCATGTTGGATGTTCATCTTCTTGCCCCCTCTTCTTCTTGGCCAAACACACTACCAAGGGTTGCTAGTATAACTAAAATTTTCTCCAAAAGTGAGTATTCATGTGGCATAGAGGCACGGACACTTGAACGTGTAAGAGATCTGACAAACTTTAGACGAGCGGGATAAGCGTAGGGCACGCTCCAAAGATATACCCTATTAGATAGGATTTTTAAGATCTAAACTTGTAGGAGTTTTCTTTCGCATGGATCGCTCAAGAGATCCTTTTTCCGCTACTATTTGTCGTTTATCGCATAGGATTCCTTACACCTTTCTCATTCTCCTATGTCAACTGAAAGTTTTACTAAGCGTATTAGAGAGATTCATGCCAATGTTTGAAAACAAATCACATTGAGTAATGAAATATAAAAATAATTTAATGCACATCGTAAGTTTATATAGAGTAATGTAAGGGAATATGTGCTTCTTAAAATGTTTTCCCAAAAACTTCATGTTCACTCTTCTAGTCCGTTTCATATTGTGAGAAAAATTGAAACTAATGCATATGTTGTTGACTTACCTGTCAATTTTGGCATCAGTCCAATTTTCAATATTAAGAACTTACTACCATATCGAGGGACATTGAACCTTCATGGTTGTTTGCCTACTGGTTGCAATGGTGTTGGTTCTCACTCTTTCATCTATGATACAACTTTCACATTAGATTGAGAGTATCTTGGATTATTAAATAGTGATACTTTTGGATGGAAATACTAATACATATCTAGTTCGTTGCAAAGGACTTCTAAAAATTGATAATACTTAGATCACTGAAGATGAGCTTAGAGAGCTATCTCTTGAGCTTCTAGAAGAAATGAAACGACAACCATCTAATTCAATTAAAAATACTCATCTCAGCTCCGATGGACTTGATTTCTAAGCTCCATCTCCCTACTTGAGGGAGTCAAGTTCTTGTTGGTCACAAAGAATAATACAGAGAAGGAAATAAATCATTATAATAAGCAACACTCAAATAAAAGAAATTAAAAATCATTCCAAATTAGTACTTTAGCAATAAAAGAAAACAAATCAAATAACAAAATGACGGTAATAATTAGAGATTTGATTTATTTGTTATTTGATAATTAATAGTTTCTATGTAGACAATAAACAAGGAGTTAATTATAATTCCTATTGAATTATTATTTTTCTTGTTTAGTATATTTATTCTTATATTTGTTATTGAGTACGTCAAGAAAAGGAGTCCAAAATCGTATAATTTAATCATCTTAAATTAATTGAATTTTTATTTTCCTTCTTTGCGAGAGAGTTTATCCCACTTGGTGAGGATAGTGTTTTATTTATCCACCACTATTCTACATCAGATGACAAAATACAAGTGCAACCAATTTGCTCATAAAACTCCAATGTCATGAAAAGTCTCAATGTGTCCAACTATGCTCAAAGAATCCTTTGTACAATGCTCTTCAGCACAATGAGTTAATGATGCCGGATAGAATAGTGATTAATTTATCGACGAAAAATTGAATAGAGAAAATAAGTTTGAAAAAATAAAAAAAAATGATAGAAAATCACGACAGTGCTGCCTCTAAAATTTTTGTCAAAAAAAAATTTTTATTCAATCAACCAAACTAGATCGTAAATGGCTAAACACGTCTATAAATAGATCATAAATCAAACCCTAACTTGAAAAAATTAAAAATACTAAAAAAACTTTAAATAAAAAATTACTATAAATAGCAAAAAAATAATTTCGGAACCGCGGACGGGACACTAAACGATGTCGGATGAATTCAAAAGTATATTGATACGGATTTTACCCTGTACCAAATAAAGATCTTTGAAAGAATTTCAATTAACAACTGATCATGTCTCGTTCTGATATCCAAGTCAAAAATTATGATTTGTTAAGGTTCGATTTCCTATGTGTCACCCCTGCATCAATAATGAAGTAGTTCTAAAACCTATTTGTTATATTTCTATAACAAATGATATGGCCTTTGATTTGCTCATGATGAATGGCAAAAACATTACCTCTTGCATGGATTACTATGTCATATAATTTGATATATTTATGATAAATATGCAATTTGATTGTTTAATCTACCTACTTCAACTAATTAGCTAAATCTAATGAATGTCAGAATCCATATGTGATTTGCTCAATACTATTGGTAAACCATTAACCTAGGGACCTTTCAAGATAGATAGATAGATAGATTCATGAACCCACAATTCTAACTACAAGGCTTTGAACCTATTAGAAGTGACACATCAACATTACCGCAGACTTGTTACAACAAATACAGTAGCCATTCCACATCAAATCAGCATGCCCATCTCAATTACTTAGCAATTCGTCTATAGCAAAAGGCAGTTCCAATAACCTTAGTAATTAATCTGCACAAAACTTTCAAAATAGTATACAAGGAAAAAATTAAGTTCAATTTGCATGTGCTTAAAAGTAGTGATTACCTTTACGTGTTTCAATTTATGTAAGAAAACAGAAAAATGTTAAAAATAATAACTGGAATTATTCAGCAGCATCGCCTTATATTATGTCGATGTTCAGAATTCCTCAGCAAGTTTTCTTCCAATGCCCACAGCAAGTTACTCTCCCTTGGACAATGCAATATTTTCATTTGTGCAACTCCGCATAACAGATGAATTTAAAGATTGAAATTTCTTGTAGTATTTATATGTAAGGAATTTTTCTGGATTCCAACTGAAAATTTCAGGATTGCTTTAAGCAGATTTCTCCAAGCTTGAACTGCTTCAAGGGTGGAGGTCATCGTCGCCCCTCAAAAATGTCGAGGAACAGTGGCCAGAAAACTACAATCTATTCAACCAGATGCTGTTTCTGGCAGATGCATCCAGGTAGAGGATTGGCATAGAAGGACTCTTCCATCTTTGGAAACTCTCCGGGCTCCCTGAAATATGGAACTCCAACTCTATCTTCATGTAGCTTCTTAACCTTTGAGCTAAATGTCTTCCATGAAATAATCCCATCATCAAACTCATCAACTAGTTTTATAAAGTTCATCCTACAAGAAAAATACTGATTTTAGACTGGGCAACCTAACATAGGGAGAGATGACAGAGATTATTCATAAAAAATAATGGTAGAACTGTAAAGTGACAAACATAATCAAAGACATTAGGAATTATATTTCAGAAACAAATGTTACTAAGGCCAGATGGAAGCTGCCCTACTTATGCAAACAAAATAACCAAATATGATATCACTACACTAAACAATGAAAAATCATGTGCAAGAGCACCTTACACGTCTATATTGAAAAAGAAAAAATTGGCTTAACATGGTAGTTCTACTATGTAATCATGAATAAATAAATCCACGACTTCTTGAAGTATGCAGATTGCTATTATTTATGATTGGTGAAATCTAAGATAACAAGTTTGGAATCAAAATATGCATGCCTCTTGTTGAATATTAACATATTGCCGTGAAGGATCAGCTTGTTGCTGCTTATACATATGCTTGAAAAGTTTAAAATGAGAAAAATTTCATTACCGATCTGGGCTGATTGTTTTCCTGAAATTTTCAAACCTCCTGTGGCCCTGCACAGCCTTTGCCATATTTCCATCGTAGGTGTAAAGAAAGGCATCACTTTCAAGAGCAACAATATAGTCCAAACCAGCCAGCATATTTTGGTGATCCTGTAATGGACGAAGTTCTTTTTCTGATAACAAAGTTGCATGTGAAAATATATTTGGGAAGTCATCAAGTAGATATTGCATGCTTCCATTTCCATAAGCTTCACCAGCAACCAAGTATATTTTTGTGCTTGATGGAAACCCGAGTGCTTTTAGAAGGAGGGCAGTCTCTCTTGGTGTTAAAGGGCAGCCACCTAAACTCCTCCGTTCAGTTCCATTGATTTCCTTCTCTTTCCAATGGCTTACTTCATAACGCATCTTTCGAAGTTCATCTTCTTCTTCAGAAGTCAAATTGAAACTACAACCAGTAAATGCCAACATGTCCTTTTCGTATCTGGCAAAAGTTGAGAGATCCTTGAAAAGTTATAACAAGCAGGGATTACACATTTTTTTAAAAGTATCTAGAGTACTTTACAAGCATGCCTATTTTGACTCTCAGGGCCAATAAAATTCTTCAGGAGATGATCCCCTATTAGAATTTCATGGGAATAATTTAATGCACCGAGATTGAAATTATGTAATTGGCAAAAGCAAACTAGTAAACATGGAAACCAACAACTAAAGTTTAGAATCTATTGTTTATGGATTTTGTTGGGAGTATTTATATAGTAAAATATTATTTATATAAGAAAGTATATTGCAGTTTAACTATTATTTATATAAGCAAGTATATTGCACTTTAACTATGCCTAATCCATTTTTCATAGAATATGTGTGAGAACACAAGTTTTGGATTTGTGAATTGTAAAAATAAAAATTGGCATGCCCTGCACTCTCAACTTTAACAGAATGGAAAATGGTGTCAATTTTCTTCTGGAGATAACTGACTTAAGACTTGATTTGTAAAGGCACGATGGAGTCCACTTGAGACCCGACTGTTAATTTGGAATGAAAAACTTGAGGTTCAATGTCACTGAATCTAAATTTTAGAGAGAAGATTGGCAATCGATGAACATTCTGGGGGAAAATGATTGTATTCAAAACCATCCTCAGGAATCAAATTCATCCAACATCAAACAGGGTTGGTATCTCTCTCAGATGTAGATAAGCATCGAGTAGGGGATTGATCTTGCTTCCAGGGGATTGAGGGAGCAGGTCTTGCTTCCAGATAGTTGATAAGGATTCCTAGAGAATTGTTTCTAATATGGTAGTAGCGCTCTTCCAGTGAGCTACTTGTGAAACATTGTAGAGGGAACTAAACCAAGATCAAATCAGTTTGATCCATCTCTCCACTACATTAACATGAAAGGTTTATATATGTCAGTGACTAGCAAGACGTAGGACGATATAAGAGAATGAATAAAACATTTTTAGCAATCAATTTTATTCAAGTCAAAGTAGGTTCCATCCTCTAACGATGTGCTTAGGTCAAGCACAAATTGGGTCTCCCTCAGTGTAGCTCAACTCATGTCATGCCCAATTGGATACTATTGCAATAGGGTCATGCAAGGCACAAAAGATAGACCAAACCCTGGCCTAGCATTAAGTCAAACACGATGGGCAAAAGTCATGTTTAAACCAAATCTCTAGAACACTAAAGTAGTAAAATAACACAAGATTGCATCTAACTAATCTGTAGAGCAAATGGACATCTTTTTATTGTTTCTTTCCAACACTTAATTACTTATACTAAAATAAGACCTACAAACAATAAAAACAAGAACAACTAAGAAGATCATGGGTTATATGATACAAAAGCATACAAAAGAATTTAATTTTTATTCTGTTGGGACTTCATAAGAGTCTATTTCAGTAAGATTCTTTTGTTTAGAAGAATAAGTTATTAACATAAGTTTTAGATTCAGTAATTGTCTTGTTAGAGAATAAGGAATTTATTCCAAGTTTAATCGTGTCCATTTATGTCCTAATCATCTTTTTGTAATAAAACTTCTCTTTGATGAATTCTGAGTTTGGGGTTAGATCAATTAGTATCAAAGCAAACTTAGTTAGGATGATTTAGTCCTTATCGATTGGTTACCTCTCTTGCACACAAGCAACAAGTTCCTATTTGCACAAACCTTACCCACATGACTTCTTTTACTAGCGCTCTCACTATTGTCTACTGCATTTCAACACAACCCATGGTGCCATCCAAGTACCTTGCCCCCAACTGATCACTTCAGTGATAGGCCCAGCGTCAGGAAGAACTAACCCAACAACTGCATGTGCAACATCCTTCTCCTGCACTGTCGCTGCAATGTCATTCTTTCTGTAAGATCCCTACAGAAGCAAATCACCTCTGCCAAGGGCACTTATACCAAAGAGAGAGACCTTCTCTCCTATGCATATGCATTCTATGCAGCCTATTTACATATCCACTTAGCTCTTTATCTCCAAATCTTCACAACAACCTCACATAGACACCTAGCAAACTGGATGTTCTACCACTAATCTTTTACCACCAGCAAATTTGTTGTTCCTTGGTGGAAGGAGGATACAATATATCTTCATCTCAAAATACCTACTAACCTCTCTCAAAGCCCCAAAGTCTTCTTTGTGAATCCTACAATATCTTGAATTACTATAGTGACCTAGTGGGACCTCACCTCCTCTTAGTATTAAGTGAAATAGTATCATTAATAACAAAATATAGTTAATGAATAGTAACTGATTCATAAGATTAACATAATATCAGTAATATCATATTATTCTTATAATTAGGTTAACAATATCAAATTTTTATTATTTTTATTTGATAAAGTAACATTTTAGGAATATTGAATGAAAATATTAAACTAAAAGTAAATCTTTAAGATTATTATGCATAATAAACCATTACATACTTTATCAATATAGAATCAATAGTTAAAAGTATAAAAAATTACTATCACACTAATTAGTATAAAGTTATTAAATAACATTAGACATGAATCTATTATTTTAGATCACAAATTATTTTCTTGTTATTGCAAAATCAGCCAGTCAAGAAGTACTGGATTTAAGCTAGAATACTAAAATTTAGCTAGAAGTTTACACTAGAATCAATTTAATTTATTTTGTAGTGGAGTGTAACTTATTTCTAGGTAATTTCTTCAATCTATGTAAGAATCAATTTTTTGACAATAAACAAATTGGCATTTGTCAGTACCAATACAACTAAGGTATTCACATTGGTATTAACCACAAAAGGGTGGAGCGAGTGGAGGGGGCCTTATGTTTATGGCTGGATCTTGACTTAACCAATACCAAGGGTTTCTTCATGTCATGTGCACACCTCATTTGTGCAACTCAACAACCCCTAGAGTAAGCATTACATCCTTCAGCAAAGATAATCGACTAACAATTAGTTCACTGATTGCTACGACAAGTCTCTCTTCTCCTTCAACACCAGCATCATACCATACAATTATGCTCATTCAAGCCACAACTTCTTGGGTCAAGTGTAATAGAGACCCAACCTAGGATAATAAGGGAGATTGTTCTAGCACAGGAAAGACTAGTCGGATAGGGTCATGCAAGAAGTATGTAATATGAAGAAAGTCACAACTCAAACAAACAAAATATTCAAAGATTATTGGCCCAATCACAAAAAATGTATATGGAGGAATCTTAATGCCCCCCTTCCAATTCAATCATTGACAAGCAGGCAAAAATAAAATTTACCCCATCGGGTTCCGGTTCACAAGTTGATCTCATCGTAATCATAAAACAAATGACAACTAAAATCAACTAATAAATAACAAGTGTGAACATATACAGGAGAACATTGAGGCTTATGCTTGCAAGTCATTGGATTAAGATGAACCCATTGCTCAAACCAAACAAAATAGAAATTGTTAGAATATTTAGAATAAATATATTCTTTTATAGAATAATTCGTTTAGAATAAGTCCCTATGTTTGTATATAAATAGGGGCTTATCCCTTATAATCAATGAATCAATAATATTATTTTTTTCTAACATGGTATCAGAGCTTTAGGCTTAGGTTTAGGTTTATCCACCTAAACACGATTTATCTCTTTCTTCTTTCTGTTCACCGCCGTCACGCGCCTTCCTCGCGTGCGTCTCCCGTGAACAGAGGAACCGGGATCAGCCACGATCTCTGTCTCATCTTTCCTCTCGCCTTTAGGCACGAGGAAACAGCGACAGTAGCCGCTCCCTCCCAGCCGCGATCGCGCCATTTCCCACAGCGGCGCCGTCTCTTTTGTTCTGCGCTCGCGACGCCTCTATCGCCTGCCGCGCCTGTGATTGCCGACCGCCACGGGCGACGACGTCGCCTGCCTTCACCGCGACACCTCCAACCCCGACGCCTTCTGCTTTCACGGCGACGCCGCCTAATCGCGTGTGACAAGGGAGAACAATCGCTCCTTCATTGCCTTCCGCAGCAACCGTGTGACGCGCAGAAGGAGAAGTAACGCGCGATCCCTCCCGCTCGCGACAGCAGCTGGCTCGAATCTTCTTCACCCGCGCGACAGCAGCCGCTTCTTCATCGCGCGACAGCAACAGCTCCTTCATCGCACGACAGCAACCGGCGTTGTTCCTTCTGCGCGCACGCCATCTCATCCATCCGCCTCTAGGGTTTCCTTGTTCTTCACGTTCCTCGTTCCTCGTTCCAACCGTGTTCTTTCTGAAGATCTTCTCTCAGAAAGGCTCTTCCTTGGTTTTGGAGGAGAGAGGATCGGGAACAAATAGGCGAGCAACAGCAGACTCATCAGACCTTTAGATCATATTGTTGATGAATTAATGGAGTCAAAAGCAGCAGCAGATCTCTGGCCAGATCTGAGCCCGGAGAAAGTAGTTCGCAAGAGAGGATTGCTTGGTTCACCGGCGTCATTTGCCCCTGTTTGGAACAGAACACTTCGAAGCCAGAGGCAAGCCATCTTCCGCTCATAGTCTGCAGGAAGGATCGCTTGTGAAGCGACCAGGATACAGTTTCTTTTCATGGCCACCTCCAATGCTTCAAAGTCGGATATCTCTCGTAAGGGTGGCAAAGAACCACCAGATCTGACCTCACCGCCTTCTTATGATGACTTTCTGAAATGGTATGAGGATCGAAAAACTTCTAATTCCCCTGCTACCGTTGCACTCACTGGTAATTCCTTTGCTGGCATATCTCGCTCTTCGAGTTCTTGGGTTCTTGATTCCGGAGCCACTGATCATATCACTAGTAATAGATTACTTTTTTCTTCTCTCTCTACTTCTGGTTATTTACCTTCTGTCACCATGGCAAATGGTTCTCAAATTCAGTCTCAGGGTGTCGGTACTATTCATCCTTCTCCATCTCTTTCTATTCATAACGTTCTTTATGTTCCTGGTGCTCCCTTTAATTTATTATCAATTAGTCAGCTTACTCAATCTCTTGATTGTGTTATCTCGTTTACAAAATCTTCTGTTTCCTTACAGGACCGGAGTACGGGGAAGATGATCGGCTTCGGATATGAGTCTCATGGCCTATATCGACTTCAACAATCCTCTCTTGTTGGTTCGGCGGCAGCATCTCCTCTTCTTATCCATGCTCAGTTGGGACATCCAGGTCTTGATAAGTTGAAACAATTACATCCTGGTCTTTCTCACTTAGATTCTTTATCTTGTGAATCATGTCAATTAGGAAAACATATTCGTAGTTCTTTTTCTCCTCGCACTGGAGTATACGGTGTCGATGGGTGTATACGGTGAAAGTTGGTCAAGACGGAAAGGTTGATCGGCTTAAGGCTCGCCTCGTTGCTAAAGGTTACACTCAGATCTTCAGATTGGATTATGGAGACACTTTTTCCCCTGTTGCCAAAATGTCTTCTGTGCGCCTATTCCTGTCCATTGCTGCGATTCGACATTGGCCTCTTTATCAGTTGGACATCAAAAATGCTTTCTTACATGGTGACCTGCTCGAAGAAGTCTATATGGAGCAACCTCCGTGTTTTGTTGCTCAGGGGGAGTCTTCTGGTCTTGTATGTCGGCTGCGGAAATCTTTATATGGCCTCAAACAGTCTCCCAGAGCATGGTTTGGTAGATTTAGTACTGTAATTCAACAATTTGGCATGACTCGAAGTGAAGCTGACCATTCTGTTTTTTATCGACACTCATCTACTGGTTGCATCTACTTAGTAGTTTATGTCGATGATATTGTTATCACAGGTAGTGATCATCTCGGGATTTCACAGGTGAAACAACATCTTTTTAAACACTTCCAGACAAAAGATCTCGGCAAACTCAAATATTTTTTAGGGATAGAAGTAGCACAGTCCAAAAATGAGATTATCATATCCCAAAGGAAGTATGCAATGGATATTCTAGAAGAAACATGCATGTTAAACTCAAAGACAGTTGATACCCCCATGGATCCTAATATCAAGCTTATGCCAAATCAGGGGGAGCCTCTTCCAGATCCTGAACGATACAGGCGATTAGTAGGGAGACTAAACTATCTTACTGTTACTCGTCCGGATATCTCATTTGCAGTAAGTGTAGTAAGTCAGTTTCTCAACTCTCCATGCAAGGAACATTGGGATGCTGTGACTCGCATTATTCGATATATCAAAGGTGCTCCAGGAAAGGGTCTTTTGTATGAAGACAAAGGACATACTCGAGTCGTAGGGTATTCTGATGCAGATTGGGCAGGATCTCCCATTGATAGGAAATCTACTTCTGGTTTTTGTATATTTGTCGGAGATAACCTTATTTCTTGGAAAAGCAAAAAGCAAAATGTTGTGGCAAGATCCAGTGCGGAGGCAGAATATCGAGCTATGGCCATAGCCAGTCAGGAGCTTATATGGCTCAAACAGTTGCTTCAAGAGCTAAGATTTGGAGAGGTTACACAAATGTCACTTATATGTGACAATCAAGCGGCTATGCATATCGCTTCGAATCCAGTTTTTCATGAGAGGACAAAACATATTGAAGTCGACTGTCACTTTGTCAGAGAAAAAGTCATATCTGGTGAAATATCTACAAGTTTTGTTAATTCACAGGACCAACTAGCAGATATATTCACCAAGTCACTGAGAGGTCCTCGAATTGATTACATATGTAACAAGCTGGGAACATATGATTTATATTCTCCAGCTTGAGGGGGAGTGTTAGAATATTTAGAATAAATATATTCTTTTATAGAATAATTCGTTTAGAATAAGTCCCTATGTTTGTATATAAATAGGGGCTTATCCCTTGTAATCAATGAATCAATAATATTATTTTTTTCTAACAGAGCAATTCAGAAATTTACATGTCTATACATTGAAAGTAAATGAAATTTCTTTGCTCAAGATTCAGATACAACCTTGGACCACGAAATTGGAGTTTTTAGAAAAGGCTCAACTTTTGTATACGCAGCTGGCAATGTTTCAACTATATGTACTTCATCCTTGAGGGAATCAATGAAATGTTTCCAATCAAAAAGATCCTTGAAACCACTGGAAAATTCAATAAGAAAAATATGAGACTTAGACTCCATTTTCTGTGGTAGAAAATGAAGCAAAAGAAAAAAGAGCAGATTCAAATCTTCCATCTGCTGTTTATCCGAATAGATAAACTTCAAGAAGGATGTAGCAGATGAAAATAAATAAAACTTTTGGGAATAAATGACTAAATTTTTGGTGTAATTACACTGCATGCCAATTTCTTATAAACCTCATTTCTCATTAAAACAAACCCTAGTTACTTCAGATGCTTAGTGCACCCACAACAACACCACCACATTTTTTTCCAATGATATCCATGCAGGTTCTGACCCCACTAAGTGGGATAAAGGCTTGGTTGTTATTGTTGTTATTGATATCCATGCAACTTACATTGTGCACACAACAGTACCAAGGGTACTAAAGCCATTTGGGTATATTAAATTTGCATCCTTCTTGGTTTCCATCCAAAAAGCATTTGAAATCATACTTGACAGATTTTTCACCTTTTCATGTAACAACATAAAAAAAAAGAGATCTATCCTTGCTACTTTGTATCCTTCCATTATTCTTTAGCAACCATATTTCCACCTTTTCAAGTATAAAAATTAATAATATTTTTTTAAGGAAGCGATTGGAAGAGTAACATCATCGATGACACAGTGATGATAAAGAGACAAACCTATTGTCAGCCCAGTAGGAGTTATGATCAAGGGATGGAAGAACCAATGTTGCTTTCATGATCTTTGCAACAGCAACCATATCACATATCTGCAGTCAGAAAATAAACTTGTAAGCTCTTTGCTAAAAGTTTCAGAACTCTAATTACACCAGTAGGAAAGTATTCAGACCCCAAATCTCATCTGATTCAAACCTCCATTTGCATTAATTAGAATGTAGCCATTTGTTTTTGCATCCATCTCTGGCAGATAAAAGATTAACAGAGAACAGTTGATATATAGACTTCTATAGAAGAGTTTGAGAACACATTAACAGAAAACAATCTTACTCTTTTTAGTTGTATGATCAATACACTTAGTGAAGTTTTCACTTTTTGGCTTGGCCCATATACCTGAGTACTGTAAAAAGAAGCGTTTGCATTGATATGGCCAAGTAAGAAAGAAGTTAAGATCTACAAAAAAAATGTGTCTTGCCTGTGCACTATTATTATTGACACTGATGCTTAATGGAATGGTCTTTAAAGTTCGCTCACTGTCACTGGAACTCCTACTAGCATGACTGCTGGTAATTTCTGAATTGAGATGTTGAGCGCGAGAGAGATCCTAGTAGTATAAAACTAGATTATAAGTAATCATAATGTCACATTTACAAATTGCATTCTAGTTTATAGATACAGTTTCAACTGCAGAAAGTGCAAAGGGCATATGTAATATAAAAACTGAAGTATGAAGAACTGTACCCAAGCACTTGACTACCGGTATGTGCTTGAAAGAAGTTAGCAGTATTCATAGTAAGTTCATAAATTGCAAGAAATAACAAGGTTTAGTCAATGAAGTGTGCAAGCTTATCCAAACAAAGAAAACATATAGGGTGAACTGAAGATGCATTTGTTCTCACTGATTACCATTCCAAGCAAGGCTTTTTGTCAAATAATGCCAACTTTTAAGATTATGGATGTAAGTTAAGAGAGCTAGTCTGAGTTCATCAATAAGCCGAAGTTCATGCTGAATTGCTTCCATTTAAAGTCAACTAATGTCTATTAGCATGGCAACCCAAAAAACAGTTTATGTGGTACACAAGTAATAATGAAGCAACCTGCAAACAAACATAAATCAAAGAGAGACTTTCCAGCCAAAGGTAGTGCTTTTTCTAGGATTGCAACTTTACGAGCAAGTTTCCTCAATTTTATGGTCTACATGAGCTTGAGTACATTGGATCTACTGCTTATAGTCATGTATATTCCCTAAATAAAAAATTAGGAGATGAGTTCACTCCACTGCTACATCTACATGAATTGAATACAAATGAGGAGGTCAAATTTCAACCTTGAGCTATTTTGATTCCATATCTTAGTTAAATAATCAAATAGTCAAATTATTAATTTAGGGGGCGCTTGGTATACATTCGGTAATAGGAATGGGAATGATAATGATTGAGGGGTTAATGGCAATGAGAATGATTACTGAATTTTTGATGTTTGGTATAGATACTGGAATGGGTATTATTCTCATTAATGTTGTTTGGTTTGGCTTAAGTTATGGAATGAGAATCAGTCAAAATTCCCATTTTACCCTTATATGTAAAAGACAAAAGGATAATTGTATAATATATATTACAATTTGCATTTTTAATTACAATTATTAATTTTTATAATTAAATTTTATATATATATATATATATTATTTTTTGTTTTAAAAAATAAAAATAATGACTTTCATCGATTAAGAACAAGTGTAATCGATTATGAACAGATGTGAGAACTCATAATAATCGATTGCTTGATCGATTATTAACAAGTGTAATCGATCAAGTGTAATCGATTATGAACAGATATAACAACTCATAATAATCGACGACTAACCTCTATCACTATGAATCAAATTCATGGACAAAATGAAAATAAGCAACAATGTATTCATCAAATTCAGTCTTACATAATCAAAATAACTACCACAATACCAAAAGTTAAAGAAGCAAAACTGTAGTCATCAAACACAACAACACAAGTATACTATTCTAAACAACTGAGCACAAAATCTTCAATTTCAGATGAATCCAAACTGAACAATAACTCAACTTTCACAGAATCTTCACAAATAACTTGAGCAGCCTTGTACTTGTTCTTACCAACAAACCCATACTTATCCAATATCTCCAGAACTTGTGGCATTTTTGAGGATTTACCTTGAACCACGAGAGAAGTGGCATATCATATTTCTTTAACATACTAGTAGGCCCTCCCAGTTCTCTTTGTGGCATCTCATTGTCATCATGTCTATTATTTGGTTCTTTTTTGTTCATTCTGAATTATAAGCCATTGACTTTGATTGAGAAATCATGCTTCGGAATTGCTCAGAATGAATCAAAGCAAAGTGATCTTCATGCCAATCAAACTAAGACTATGCGTTGAGGGAAGTTAGCTCAATGAAAATGCACATGAGTACAGGGTGCAGCTATTACGCCACAAGCACAAGATGCCACACAAGACCGAATTAGAAGTATGCAACTGTTAGATCCAAAACAATCTATATTCATACCTTGCAGAATGATTTCTAAATGCAGAATGATTTAAAGATAGATCTCTAAATGCTGAATGCTTCAACAACCATGGTGAATATCCATACCTTGCAGATTCTTCAAACAAGTAGAGGAGCTTGGCCGGCAGATGGGGGGCGCGACCTAGGAATCGGCAGCAGAGAAAGGAAGAAGAAGATGAGGAAGAAAAGGGGAAGGGGTGGAGGAGCTTGCCGCCAGAGAAAAAGAAGAAGAGGAGGAAGATGGGGGGCGCGACCTAGGAAGAAATCAGGAATCGCAACAGAGAAAGGAAGAAGAAGAGGAGGAGGAAGAAAAGGGGAAGGGGTGGAGGAGCTTGCCGGCAGAGAAAAGAAGAAGAGGAGGATGATTGGGGGCGCGACCTAGGAAGATATCGCGGCAGGAGGAAGAAGAGGAGGAGGAGGAAGAAAAGGGGAAGGGGTGGAGGGGTGGAGGGGTGGAGGGGTGGAGGGGCTTGGCCGGCAGAGAAAAGAAGAAGAGGAGGAAGATGGGGGGCGGGGGCGCGACCTAGGAAGAAATCGCGGCAGAGAAAGATCGCGACAGGAAGAAAGAGGAGGAGGAAGAGAAGGGGAAGAATCGCGGCGGGGAAGGGGTACCGCTGTCCACGGGAAAAAAATGGGAATGGGTTTAGTGATAACCGGGGGAGGGGTAGGTTATGAAATCAAGGATATCATATCCCTATTTTAATTTCCATTCCCGTCTACCAAGCATTAAGAATGGGAATGAAATAGATTTCATTCCCATTCCCCCTCCTACACCTGCCTACCAAGCGGGTCCTTAATGGGTCAACCTAGTTATCAAAGATGCAACTTCGAAGCTATTTGATACCAGTTCAGAGAAGCTATCCATCTTCGTTGCTGAACAACCATGAAGAAAAAAGTTATTTTGAAGAGGGGAAGGATAATAAAATCCTGAGAAGACCCAATTCACATAATATTCAATTGTTAATCAAATTGAAAAGATGTTTACATTATTTTTGTAGCCAACGTTTCCATGTCTACAGATCATCAAATGTTTTTTTTGAACAAGCAAAAGGATAAAGCTTTTGGCTTTTGGTGGTATACCATTCCAAGCGTTCATCCTCTTTATCTCTAATCTTCCATTATAATATCCTCAGTAGTATCATCTATCAAATGCTTGAGCCTTGAGAAACAGTAAAAATAGGGCACCCAAGTGAAGCTACGAAGTAAATTCCATCTACAAAGCCGACAGTAATGTCGCTCAGAGAATAAAGGGGGAAATTCACCTGATAATTACTCACTGTGTCAGACATGCGCATGGAAAACCATCCGCTAGCAATGATCTTCGCAACCCCGAGCACCAAGCAAACACTGATGAAAACCAAGAACAAAAAGTTGGCAACCTTTTTGCTCTCCCGGGAGCCCACCTCCACCGGACCGCGCTGCTTCTTTCCCAGAATGGGCACGCCTAACCGGAACCGCAGGTTCTGCTGATGGTGATGGAGAAGAATGGAACCCGCGCCGCCTTGCATCCTTTCCCCCGCCGCCGTTGCCGAGGAAGGAGATTCCGTCGTGTCTCGCACGGGGCTTCCTGGATTTTCCACAGAACCCGTCCTGGGCGAGTTGATCTGCAGTTCGATGTCCCCGCTCCCGGGCGCTGCCCGCTTGAAGGAATGCGTTCGCCGCGTCATGGATCCGGCGTAGCGAGGACTGTTGACGACCTGGTGGTGGGTGCCATCAACGTCGTGGTGGTGGTGGTGGTGGAATTGAGGTTGGTATCCCATGGGATCCCGAAGACCAGCCAAGCTTAGGGTATGGAAATCTCAAAACCTTTTTGACTGGTTGCGGTACACGGAAGGAGCAGGGATCGAGATCGAGATCGAGATCGACGGAGAGGTCGGAAACGGCGGCAAGGGATCTGAGAAAATTAGGCGATTTGCCACTTTCACTTTGGCTACGTTTGTCGTGGGATGCCAATGCTAATTAATGCTTACAGGTACGGCGTCACTCTTTCGCCGGCTTCCTCTTGCAATTGCTAAGTGCGCTTCAGAATTCAAACCGGATCTATTAGTAAATGCGCAGATTATATATATATATATATATATATATACGATTTTGATATGCCGCGCGACAAATCCTGCGCACCCGTCCGCGACTCCTCCGACGTTCGCTGCTTCTCCGCCACTGTTCACCGTCGTCCGACCACCAACGGCCGCCGGACCGGATGCGTTGGAAGGCCAACTCGCCGGCGCTCCGGCCGGACCCGGATTCCCGCCGGATTGTGGCCGGAATCCGGCCAGAAACGTGACAGAGCCTCTGTTGGGCGATTCCGGCCGAAATCGGTCGGATTCCGGCCACAATCCGATCGCGGAGGCTGTCGCGCGGCGTTTGTCGCGCAGCATATCATTCCTCTATATATATATATGCAAGATATCGTTTATAAGTCACATGAAGCTCAAAAAATTGCTTTAGAATATAATTGAATTGATTACTTTAGAATAGATTTATTGAAGTTGACAAAAATCGAATCTTAACGAAGCTGAGATAATATCTTTCACTGTAGTAATCAACTTGATTTACCTCCTCACATATGATCGTAGAACCGATCATGTAGGGATGATGGATTCTATTTTTTACTAAAAAAAGTTATACCAAAAGTCCTCCAAGTCCTTACAATCTTAGCATTCTCCTTTCTTTCGCTTGTAATTAAGTGTGATATTATTGTAAATTGTAATTTTCAATGTCTTTAAGTTTGTTGTGATAATTTCCTAATGTAATGTATTTTCCAATTTATGTACTACTTTTTGAATTAATTAGTGTTTTTCTATAATGACTGAGTAAAACTCTTCTTCTAGATTAAGAAAGAGAGGCTCCCATACAAAAAAAAATTTATGTCTGTCCTCAGTCTTTATCTAAGTACTCTCTATGAGGAAATGAACAATAACTGTTGTAAGAGTTAGAATTTATTAGTCTAATAAAACTTATGCTGGCTAAGTAAGGTAAAGCTTAAGGTTATAAGACTTGAATATAGCCGGGGCATAGTACTAACACTAGTTCTTCACAGGTGAGGCTCACTGGAAGAGAAACAAGAAAGAACTAAGACTATTCCTACTTTCTTAACCTAGATCTTTTTATAAAATACTCACTTACTCATCTGCTTTCTACCTTAAAATTTTTTCAAACTAAAAAAAAAAACCTCGAAACAAACCCTGAAAAAATTGGTATCGAGCCCTAAGACCTTGGACCATGACAATATATGACTTCAACGCCGACTCCTAGTTTGGACTATTTAGACTTAGCTCTTTTTCTAAATAGAACAATTACTACATTTGACTTTTATAAACATCATTGTTATATTAGATCAAAATCACCTAGTCACTTTTTGCACTCTGGTTCTACACATTCACATAGATTTACAGATAGGTCTAGGAAAAACTTGTAGAAACCTACCAAATCAAAATAACATAATTTTAAAACAGCTTATACAAACAGTAGGACAACAAAATCAAGACTTAAAAGATCTTAAGAGAAATATAGATTTTCTCAAAGATACCCAAGACTCTCTAAACAGAAGATTTAGTCAACTTAATTTACTTACTATTCCAAAGAAAAAGAATATTCTTATATTAGCTAAACTTATTGAAGAAAACAAATCCTAGAAATTTTGAACTACAATCCAAAGATCTACTCTTATAAGTAAAAGACTTATTAGAAAAATCTAAAACACTAATTAGAAGAAGATTTTAAGACATTACACATCATACTTAGAAGAACTAAAATATAAATGAATAAACTTCAATATGAAAATATATACTATGAAGAAGTTCTGAACTTTACACAATAATATTCCAAAATTAAAGAAGACAACTATTATAAGATAGACTTCTTAGGAAAAGGAGATCAAATATTGACTCAACAAAATAATACAATAATAGCACTATTAACATCATTACATCACTGTATAACTTTATTAAAAAATAAGTTATTATAAATAGAAACACAAGTACAAAAGAATAATTAAACAATTGAGTGGAAAAATAGTATAAAACTCTTAATAAAAGATTTAAGTAAACTATCCACATAAAATATTATTCCTAAAAGACAACCTAAAACATATTCTTTTCTGACTTATACATCAACTAAAACAAAATGAGCCTTACAAGACCATCTCAAATAGAAACATTTACTGGCCTTTCTAATCTACTTTACAATACTTTCAAAATTATTTTTGAAAATATTTTTTAAAAAAAACTCTATTGAAAGTCTTTGCAAAATTTTTTCAAAAGATAATTTTAAAACTTATTTTGAAACTCTTTTGAAACATCCTTTTGAAAAATTATTTTACAAAATTATTTTTAAAATTTACTATGGTTTTTCAAGAATTGTCAAGACTAAGTTGTGACTATAAGACATACCATGATTGGGTGTAATTTAACAAGTTTTTTTATGTATGAAAAGGGAGAGAAAAGACTTAAGTTAAAAAATCTAGATTTCTCCCAAACTAATAAATCCTAACCTGATTTTAAACTTAAGAAATTATCAAACATCAAAAAGGGGGAGATTGTTGGTGCAAGGAGCACTAATCTGCCCCTAAAATTTTGATGTTTGACAATACACTTAGGTCTGATCTGTTTAACCAAGGGTTGATCCAAACAAGACATAATGTTTGGATGTGGTGAAGTCAAGTCAGGTCAGTTTAACCAGAAGACTAGTGAGAAGTCCTAGTAAGTTGGACTGGGCAAGAAATCCTAGTCAGCTAGACCGAGCAAGGAGATGTCCTAGTTGAGGCTAGGCAGGGAAAGTCCTAATTACGGCTATGTAAAAGAAGTCCTGATCCGGAGGATTGGGCAAGGAAGACCTGGTTGGAGGCTGAGAAGAAAATCATGGTGAGTGAAGTTGGACAAGGAAGTCCTGACTAGAAGTTGGGCAAGGAAAAGTCCAAACAGGTCAAGGGTGACCGATGTTTGGTAAGTGAGAAGTCTACCTATGGAAGTGACTAGTCCTAACTGGAGGTTAGGCAAGGGAAAGTCCAAACAGGATGTTTGGCAGGTGGAAAGTCTACCTATGAAAGTGACTAGTCCTAATAGGAAGTTAGGCATGAGTAAGCCAGTAGGTTAGACCTACAGGGTAAGGCTTAGGTAAGCCTAGTAGGTCAGATGGACTACAAGTAGGCTTAGGTTGCTTGTTTGTTTGTATGCTGATCTTATAGGGACTAAGAGTTAGAAGCAAGATTGAAGAAGCATAAGAGGAGCAAACAGAAGCAGCCGAACCAAGTCCGGGGTCAACTCAGGTCAAATCTGAAATGACTAAATCTAGGCGCCCGAATGTTACTCCAGGCGCCTGGATGGTCCAAGCGCCCAGATCAAGAAGAATCAACCCCGATAAAGATCAAAGAGATCAGATCAGATCGGATCCAAGCGTCTGGAAGAGTTTATATAAGGGGTCTCAGCATGGAGCACCAGGCTAACCCTAATTTTCATTACACTTCATCTTATGATGCTACTGAACATGAATGATATCCTGCTCGTGCAATTGAGGAAGTTCCAGGAGGAGTGCGTTGTGCTCAGGATTTCCAGATCGCCCCAATGAGTGTTTGTTTAATTATTTTAAGTCTTACTTGTTTGTATTCTCTTTCATTATATTTTGGACTGTAAAATGAGTTTCTCCGTCTCCGGACAAAGATTTGAAAAATAGACCATTAGTGGATGTGCGTCTTCCCATGCATAGGTCTTGGGGGGGGGGGGGGGGGCTAGGAACCAAGTAAATCTTCGTGTCCCTATTTCTTTATCTAATTCACTACTAAGTTTCTGTGTTAGTAATGAGCGAACGAATGAAAACAACAAGTGTTATATACCTCCCTTTAGTGCGCCCACCGGTCCTACACTAGGTTGACTAGTTCAGTGGCGACTCCGTCGTTGCTTTCCGAAATCGATATGTCTTCGGATTTGGGCTCGGTTCAGCATTGTGTCTTGTGGTCCTTCGTTTGTTCTGCAAGAAGTGCAATCCCTTTTTCGACTAGATTGATGTTAGTTTATTTGTGTAATTCAAATTTGAAAATAATTCATCTAACTTAATTTTGGAAAGGTCCCTAGAAACTTATACGCATCAACCATGGATGCCTACAAGGTGTTCCGCGGGAATACTTTCAAAGCGTACCTAATAATGTCTCGATTTTCCATAGGTTGTCCTATAGCATGTAATCCATTTAGTAGGACTTGAATTCATGTGTCTAGTCCACTCACAGATTCACCATCCTGCATTTTTATGTTATATAATTTGTTTAAGAGAAGGTCTCGCTTGCTTACTTTCGTATCCAACGTTCCCTCATATACCTCAATAAGCTTGTCCCATAAGTCCTTGGCACTTATGAAGGGACCAACTCAATTGAGCTCTTCTTTGGTGAGGCCGCATTGTAGCATTTGGGTTGCCTTTGCGTCGATCTCAATCTTGTGCTTCGTTGTAGTGTCCCACTTCTCGCATGGATGTGGGATGTCTTGAGGTCGGTTGGGAGAGTGAACTCGGTCTGGATCACTATCCACATTTTCACTTGTATCTTAAGGTGGTACTCCATCCTCCCCTTCGAGTAGATAAAGTCTTCACCGTAAAAGAGAGGGGGTCTGGCGGTACTATAGTCTTCTTGATGGGCCATTTAACTTGCACAAGAAAATAAAAAAAATATACCAAGACTTGGTCTTGAATTGCAGTGCGGAAGGAAATAAATCAAAAAATTAAAGCGATGATGAATTTGCTCTATTAGTGGGTGTACTAATTTTGAGCACCCCTCACTCTGATATCAATTGTAGGATTGAGTTGAGCGTTAGAGGGGATAAATAACACGTTCATTGCTTGTTCACTAGTTTGAAAAGCTTATGAAAAATCAGAGTATGGAATGCAACGGAAATAAAAGAATTGAACACTTTTATTTACTTGGTTCACAGTCACAGACTGCTACTCTAAGATCCACAATCCTTAATCATTTTTGACAGACAGTTCACTATTAAACTCCCCTCTTACGAGGAGTTTTCAATTTTACAAAGGATGTTAGGAATGATAAACTTTTACTATCCTAAGAGTTTAAGTACAAAAGCAAATGTAAAATTTACCGACTGAAATAGTAGAAGGTTAGTACAGAAGTTGATACAGCTCCTTGGTGTTACAATGGCGTATCAGATGTGTTGTTTGCGCTTAGAAAGTCATCATAGTAGTATATAAGTTATGTTCTAGGGTTCCCCTTACAGTTGTATATATAAGCCGATTCGGACGCTTGGAACTTCTTTCAAGCGCCTCTACGTCATCTTGTCGATCCACTTTCAACGCTGACTCGACATCTTCCGAGCACCTGGATGCTAACGTGGTGGTTGTCGGATCAACATTGACTTTGTAACACCTTATCTATACCCGAGCGTCTGCAGTCTCTCCAAGCGCCTAGAGGCTAATTGTCCCAACCACTAGGAACTTACCACCTCATCCACATCGCTGGCCTGATCGGCTGACGTCCCGGTGCCTGGACCATTTGATCATCCAAATCTAGATTAGGTCGCCTGGAATTCAAAGTTTTGATTTCTACTTTCCTGCATCACAAGGTTAGTCCAGAACAAATAGAAGTAGAAAATTAATAATTTTAGCAAATTATCTGGTCTTGACTTTTAGGTTTTTAGTGAAACCTCAGGTCAGATCAACACCTACTATTCCTTTCTCGAGAATGCCTCCTCACCCACTCCTCTCAAGAGAATTTATCTTTGCCAACTTGGTTCTCCAGACCTATTAGACTTTTGCTCAGCCTTTGACCCTTGACTCCCAGGATTTCCATCGCTAGACGTCTGATCCTCCAAATCCGTCTAAACTTTCGCACATGATGCTCTGATCTGTCAAGTCTTCCTGCCCAGTCCTCCTGACTAGGACTTCCTTGTCCAATCCCTCTGATAAGGACTTCCTTACCCAGTACCAGCCCTCCTGACTAGGACTTCCTTTCCCTAGCCGCAACTAGGACTTCCCTATGTTACCTGCATACTCAGTTTAGGTCATTAATCCACTTCACAGACTTAACTTGAATCCTTTGCCATTATCAAAACTCTAGTTCGATCATCTGGTGCTCCCTGTACCAACACCCAAGTATTTAAGCAAAGGTTCAGAGAAGGCCTTCTTGTATAGACAATCCCAGACCAGTGTGAAACGAGCAACCTGCCTTTTGAGTAATCAAGCTTGCTTAGCATGGTCGAGTAGAGCACCTTCCTTCAAGTAGGAGATAAATGGAAGACACTAGTCAGCTAGCTAATCTTGTGTGACTGTTTGATCGATCTGTGAGATTAACTAGACTCGGATGTAGCCAAGGCACTCGTTATTTTGGCAAACTCATGTGCTTTCTGATTCTTAGATTGAGATGTCTTTTGAAAGAAAATTTCATGAAACTCAATTTATTGATGGCCTCGACATAATTCCAAAACTGATCATTCTTTGTCTCAAATGTTCCCTCAAGCTGTTGTGTGGCCAATAGGGAATTGGAATGAATGATGACTCGAGAGACCCCAACCTATTTAGCAGCTTGTAGCCCAGCCATCAGCGCTTTATACCCGACCTCATTATTGAAGGCTCGAAAGTTTAGTTTGATAACCAGCTATAAGACCTCTTCACAGGGCGAAATTAGTAGCCCCCCTACCCCAGTACCTTGCTTCGTAGCGGATCCATCTACGAAGAACCTCCAAGTTTCCTCTAATTCACAACTTGTGGTCTCGATCAGGAAGTCTGTCAATGCTTGTGCTTTGATAGTTGTTCTAGGTTGGTATTGAATATCGTACTCGTTTAACTCTACGGCTCACTTGATGAGCCGTCTTGAGGTCTCAATTTTAGTTAGCACCCATCCCAATGTGCTAATGGTGAGCACGATGATAGGGTGACATAGCTTGCAAGCCATAGTGACCAAAGCTAGTGCCAGCTTCTCTAGAGTAAAATATCTAGTCTCGGCATCTTTCAGAAGGTGGCTTGCAAAGTAGATAGGGTGTTGAGTGTTGCCCTCCTATTAGAGTAATATTGAACTGATAGCTCCCTCTGCTATGACTAAGTAGAGTCAAAGAACTCACCTATGATTGGCTTGGATAGAACAAGTAATCGTATCAGGTATGACTTGAGTTCTATGAAAGTTTGTTTACATTTCTCGTTCCACTCGAAT
Organism: Curcuma longa; assembly: GCF_044706935.1. NCBI lineage: Eukaryota > Viridiplantae > Streptophyta > Magnoliopsida > Zingiberales > Zingiberaceae > Curcuma > Curcuma longa. Next base: position 2,705,725 of record NC_133870.1, on the reverse strand, counting down.
TGAGCTGATTTATTGAGAGCCATGAAGAAAGGTAAACTCTTGTCAGCCGATCTGGAGATGAATCAGGAGAGTGTTGTGATCCGCCTGATGAGTCTCTGTGTTTCTCTAAGGTACTAGGGAGAGGGCATGCTCTGCAGTGCTTGCACTTTCTCGAGGTTAACCTCGATTCCTCATTCGGTCATAATGTAACCAAGAAAACGACGTAGATATTTGTTTGGATTTAACTTGAGGTTGTATCAACATAGTGTACCACAAGTTACCTCGATATCACCAATCAAGTCTTCAGCATGGATACTCTTAATCAGGATATCATCTACATAGACCAACGTTATTATCGACCTGATGCTTGAACACTCGATCCATTAACTGTTAATAAGTTGCCCCTGTATTTTTTAGCCCAAAGGGCATGATAATATAGCAAAAGGCTCCGTCATATGTGATGAAGCTGACCTTTTCTTAATCTTCAGTCGCCAGAGGAATTTGGTGATATCCATCAACTAGTTGATTCGAGGCAAGGAAGCAGTTCATCGAGCAAGCTTTGTTGAAATTCCAAAAGTTCACGTAGACCCTCCATGTTCCTCCTAGCTTGGGGAATACCATCACATTTGCTAACCAAGTTGGAAAATGAGCTTCTCGTATATGACCAGCTTCCATCAATTTGATAATTTTAGCTCTAATTATCTTGTCTTTTTTAGGACCGAAGTGTCACTTTTTCTGTCGGATTGACTTAACTTTTAGGTCGATGTTGAGTCGGTGCTCCATGACAGTAGGTAATATTCTTGTGACTTCCTTAGCCAACCAGGCAAAGACATCCTTATTGCTAGAGAGGCAAGTAATCACCTCTTGCTTTAACTTAGGCGAGAGGTCAGTTACAATATAAGTAGTTCAGTTTGGTCGTTCGAGCACTATTGGCACATCTTCATGTCCTTCAATTTATCTGTTAGTAGTAGTCCTATAGCCAATTATGTGATGATTGACTAGAGACTTTTTGTATCATATTAATTATTAATAAAGATAATTTTTTTTATTATATTTACTTTGTATTTGTGTCAAATAACTAAGTATAATAATGTCCTTGGGTAGCTAGTTCTAATCTATATCATATGGATTGTTTGAATCGATAGTGAGATGATATAAAGAACACTACTTTTAATCATTCCTAGTCAAACATTTATATTTAGGGCTGATGTTAATGTGCTGAGACTAGCATGTAGGCCAACTAGATGACTTGATCTCACAAGTCATGGATATGAGATATCGAGTTGACACATGGATATACATTAGAGAATGTATACTGAATTGACCCGCTATGAAAAAATTTCATGGATCGTTATATGAGTGTCATAAACTTTCTCATGTGACTATTGGTATGAATAGTCCTTAGACCTGAAGTCACTACGGTTCCCTACATAAGGAGTTATGTACTTTGGTATCGTCAAACGTCACACATAATAGGGTGGACCATAAAGACGATCACTGGATATATAACGAATTATGCGGAGGGATGTAAGTGATGTAGATGGGATCTATCCCTCCCATATAATGGGAGTGATATCTTACGACCTCTTGATAGAGTAGGACCACGAAATGCATGATCATGTTCAAATAAGTCAATATGAGATATTGAACTCATTTGCTTGAGTGAGTCTACTTAGGGATCAAAACATAAAGATTGATAAAAGGATGACATAGTCTATGCCTCATTGATCAATCTAGATATCGAGGATAAAAGGACATTGTCATACATTATCATAGTCACAGAGGTTATGTCGAATCTCGACATTCTTGTTACTTGGGTAGCAATGATGCATTGCTAGATGCTGCTCATTGCTTATGTTTTTAAAATGAATTTTAGAAACATTGCCAATATTACAAGAACATATTGGGTCACACATAAATAACACTCTATTTGGAGATGAGTTCATTTTAGTTTGACTAAAAGAACAATTAAGCTTATTGGATGGCCTAGACTTGAGTTACACTCAAGTTGGTTGAATTTGAGTTAGACTCAAATTAAACCAAGATGAATTTTAATTCATCATGCATGATTAATATGAATTAATCATGCAATAAAGAAGAGGAAGTTACATGAATAGAGGTTATCATGCATGAGTTGAATTTGAGTTAGACTCAAATTAGATTTGAATCATCATGCATGATTAATGTGGATTAATCATGCAATGTAGAGGAGATTATATGTATGAGAGTTATTATGCTTGATTAATAAGATTAATCATGCATTAATAAGAAATATCAAAATCCTAAAAATCCTTGGTATTCATAGCATGAGTATAAAAGAGTTTTCTCTTGTAAAACTCTTGTTGTTGTTTATTTTTTTCCTTCTTCCCTCACTTGGCCGAAACTCTTCTTCCCTTCCTTGGTCGAAATCCACAAAGGTTGTTAGCACAACCACCTTTCTCCAAAAGTGAGTGTTCGTGTGGATATGCATAGAGGCATAGACACTTGAACGTGCTAGAGATCCGACGATCTTTGGACGAGCGGGATAAACAAAGGGCACATATCAAAGGTGAAATCTATTAGATAGATGTTTTTGTAGGTTTTAACTTGTACGAATCTTTCGCTTAGATCGCTTGAGGGATCCTAATTTCCGCTGTGATTTTTGTTTTTATCGCATAGGACTCCCAATACTATCGCGCTAGAGGGACCTCGTGGATGAATTATCTTTGACTCCTTGGGCTTTCTTACTCTTCCGACAGTCAACTCGCACTACCTCGACATAACATTTCCTTGAAATTGTCTTATCACCTTTGACCTCACCCACCTGATCATTTACAAGGAACTTCATCTTTTGGTGATAGGTGTAGGTCACTGCTCGGAATGAGCTCAAAGCGAATCATCCTAAGATGACATTATAGTCGAATGAGGTATCGACCACTATAAAGACAGCGGTTCGAGTCCACCTCAATCCCCCAAGGATAATAAAAGATTAATTTGGCCCAACGGCTCCACCTCATACCCTATGATCCCAAACAACGTTGTGAGATGGGTCATAATTCTATGTTCATCTGGTCAAAGGCCATTTTTAAAAGCACATTGATCAAACTCCCCGTGTTAATAAAGACTCGGGCCACGTTATAATTAGCTATAACATCCCATATCACCGATGTATCCTTATAGGGAGTAGCTACCCCATCTAGATCTTTGGGACCAAAACTGATGAAGGGGCTTGCTTCTGTCTGAGATTTAGTGTCAATCCCATAACTCTCGAGCCTTCGATCATGGGTTTTTCGAGCTTGGTTGGAATTCCCATCAATCAAACCCCTTGAGATCATATTAATAGCTCCTCGGTGTGGAGGATTTCTTCCGACATCATTAGCACCATTCGTCTGTCGATGCTGAGCTGGCTCTTGAGACCAAGACCTTTTTCATGGAGGCATATCCTTTTAATGATTGATTCGGCGATTCGATGATTCCCTTTGATGGTTGGCTCAATGTTCAGAATTCTAGAAGGTGATCTCCGAGTGGGCATACACTCCTCAGTTGCATAATGGAATTCTCAGGCATACTATTAACACTCATAGATGAAATGCCCCCGAGAACAACACTGTTACCTCTCGATATCTGACATATTAAATAGTTTGAGTCAGGACTGCTTTCACAGTTTAAACAATTCGCCCACCTATTCGAGTCGAGACAAACTGATGGGGCATGAACGATTCGTTGTGTCAAAGAGGTGAAGGAGGAATCTTATGCTCAGATCAAGCCGAGACTAATGTTGGCACCACAACCTCCTTCCTTGCAACTTGAGTTTCTTCTACATTGATATATTTTCACGCACACTCCAACATAAGGTTGAAATTCATCGGAGATTTTCACCAGAGATCGAAAGAAATATCCCTCATGCAAACCTTGAGAGAAAGCCTTGATGAGTACTTTGGAGGTAGCCGAGGGTACAACTATGGCCACTTTATTGAATCAATGTGCTTTCTTTAGTGGTTTGTTTCAAGGTGAATAGGTTGAGAGTGTTTTCTGGCATCTTTTATTGCCGACAAAGTGATGCCGACATCTCTGGCGGGATCATGGTCTTACCCCATTGCTTAGCGCAAGCGGTAACAGGAGGACTTGCTAGACCCATTGGCGTTCGACTAGAAATAGGTGGCATCTTAGTCGAGGTGTTAGGTACTTCACGAGTATAATTTGTCGGAGGGAGTCTATGCAAAATTCGTTGCACTATTTGATCAACCAATGCTGAAACTCTTCTTTAGCCATGGTGATGGCCTCACCACGAGCTATGTTTCTTGCAGAGCTAGGACCTTCAACAATTCTCCCTAGTTCCATCATCTCAAAGTCTCAATTCAAATAAGTTCCTACAGACGACGTCAATTTATTCCTGTCTGAGATCACGATCTAGTGAGTCAACAAGATACAACGGTTAAGGTGGAGAAGCAGGAGGCTCTGACGATGGAGGAAGTGCCAAGGATATATGCAAAACTTAAACGAGGATTTGATAGGTGCCGAGGTTAGACTCAGCGTGATCACTCTAACGACGTTCAAAGTTAGCACATAGGCTATGAAGAGATGAAAACAATATAATAATGGAAGAAAAAGAAGCGTGTTTTCTATAGAGTTTATATAATTACTAGAAAGCATCTCCACGTTAGAGCCAATGAGAAGACCAAATCTGACAACAAACAGTTGTTCCTCCATTTACTAAGCACCACATGTTAGAAGAAGGGCATCAAGGAGATTAGATTCAACAATCACATAACTGCTTTTCCATTCACCTAACACCAATTATTTTGAAATATGTGCAATTACTGTCTATGAGCCAAGGTAAAGTGTAAGTCTCAACTAATGAATAAGGAAATGAAGTAGATATAAAATGGTCTTGAAAATCGAAAGTCTAGACCAAGTTGCCGAGGCCGAGATGTCTTGATCGAGTTCTTAGAGTCAAGTGAACTGACTTAATAGAGTCAAAAAGCCTGAGTTTTTTGAAATCGAATGAGCTGAGTTGATAAAGTCCAGAAGCTTGAGTCCCTTGTAGTCTAGTGAGCTGAACTGATAGAGTCGAAGAGTGAATTTGATGGAGTTGAGTGAGCCAAACTGATGGAATCAAGTGGCTCAAGTCCCCTAAAGTCAAATGGCCATTTGACCATCACTTTGACTTGACTCTTGAGTTGACATTTTGACTCTTGACATGTGTAGATCCTCAGTAAGTTATATTATTTTCTCAAATTTCATGAATATGAAACGCAACTTTCTCCCTCATGCTGCATGAGAAGAAAAAAAAAAATCCCTTAAATCCAATAAAGACATCACATATGATGGAACTACGGGATGCCGAGCAAAAGTAGAATTTAAAAGTTCTTTTCGTTAGCCTACAAACAATGTACTTTCTCATATAAACTATAAATCCATGGGTGATATCATCCAAAAGTCAAGCCTTTAACTCGTCAACACAGTTCGTCTTCTTGGCAAAGCAACAAAGGTGCTAGTGTTCGTTTGGATGAGAGGGGAGTGTTGTCATGGTTGACAAAACGATGCAAAAAAAAAAAGAAAAAGAAAAAAAGAGGGTTCATGGCAATGGTGCACCAAGAAGACAGAGGTTAGATTTTGACAACTTGCTATTGATGCTATCATGTTTTTAGGTGATTTTAATGTTTAAACGAACGTTTAAATTAGAATACATTGTGTTTACTAATGAGATGTGTCAAGTATATAGGTGTAGGTTTTGACATAAATATTACAAGTGCAATGGAGGATGTCTCCACAAGTTAAAGATGACAAGATACTTTGACTATTTCATGTATTACATAAGAATACATGAAATAGTTCTAGATAACTAAACTCTCAACCTTTACCCTTTTACAATATGCACAAACAATACAGGGTTCGTTTGGCATTCAAATCTCTAATAAGTTTTCATGCACCTTGAACGACAGTGCTGCATGGCTGTGATGAACTCTAAATCCATATCAAATCATCTCACATTGTCTTGCTCATAATAAGACATGCACATCGTCTTATCTACACATTTAAAGCACAATGTATTAAATCACAATTTCTAACTTAAACAAGTTCATCAAATATTAAAGTACCATTATTATTATTATTATTATTATTATTAATCACAACGGAGAAGCCAACAATCATATTCTCACTAGTAATCCTAGTGAATTGGCAATCAACACTTTGGATTAGAAATAGGAGAGGGCTAAGGCAAGGAAACCATTGCCACCTCTTTATCTTCAATATATCATGTGATCTCCTCCACATAATTCTAATGACAAGCTGCAGATGTTGAGTACTGTGGAATCTCAGTGCATCCAGATCTATCAAAAAGCCCAGCATCTTGACATTATGTTGATCCCACACTTATCATAGTTAAAGGATAAGAGAAGAATACAGGCATTTGATGTTCAAAGTTACACTAATAATTACAATAAGTCTATAGATTATCAAGAAGGGTATCAGCTATACTGATAGTAGATGTCTTTTGCAACAAGTATGAAGAATATGTAGCACATCTATTCAACCAAGGGAAAGCCCACCAGTCTTGACATTTCAATTCCAGCAAACCTGGAGCAATGTCTGAAATGCAAGTTCCCTCGCAAAATGCAACTGTTAAATTCAAGTCCCGAGCAGGCCAAGGTACATTAAGACCACTTAAATCGGTTCAAATCTCTTACTCATCCAAATTAAGAGCTAACTCTGTTATTATCGCTATCAGTTATGTTTCTCTCTATAGTTTGTCAGTTGGCACTTT